>NW_025893936.1:0-64836 GCF_002878395.1 Capsicum annuum | reverse complement strand
ATTGGTGGTTAATGTGATGGGTGGTCTCCTTATAAGACTTGGACAATCCTCCTCCTCTTGAGCTAGCTTTTGGGGTGTGAGTTAGTCCCAAGACCAATTTTAACATGGTATCAGAGTCAGGCCCATTCCAAATATTTGTTCACCGATGTTGGGCCCCCATATATATTGTCCACGCTCCAGTTAGCCTCTGTGTGTTGTCCATGCTACAGTTAGCCTGGGCGTGCGGGCGAGTGTTAAGTATGCCACATCGGAAGAGGAAAGGGTCCTTGGTCTCCTTATATGGCTTGGGCAATCCTCCTCCTCATGAGCTAGCTTTTGGGGTGTGAGTTAGGTCCAAGACCAATTTTAACATGGTATCAAAGCCAGACCCACTCACCCAATGTTGGGCCTCCAGAAAGTCAGACATTGGTGGTTAATGAGATGGGAGGTCTCTTTATAAGGCTTGGGCAATCCTCCTCCTCATGAGCTAGCTTTTGGGGTGTGAGTTAGGTCCAAGACCAATTTTAATATGGTATCAAAGCAAGACCCACTCACCCAATGTTGGGCCTCCAGAAAGTCAGACATTGGTGGTTAATGAGATGGGTGGTCTCCTTATAAGGCTTGGGCAATCCTCCTCCCCTTGAGCTAACTTTTGGGGTATGAGTTAGGCTCAAGACAAATCTTATAAAGAGACCACTCATCTCATTAACCACCAATATGGGACTTTCTTTTTAATCTTTTTAACACCCCACCCACGCCCAGACCTCAACTGAGGACCAGACCTCAACTGGGCGTGAAAAATCTCCCCGACATCTCAATTCGGGGGCCCAACATTGGGTGAGAATGGGCCTCGCTTTGATACCATGTTAAAATTGGTCTTGGGCCTAACTCACACCCCAAGAGCTAGCTTTTGGGGTGTGAGTTAGGCCCAAGACCAATTTTAACATGATATTAGAGCCTAACCCATCTCACCCAATGTTAGGCCTCCGAATTGATATTCGGGAGAGATTTTTCCACGCCCAGTTGAGGTCTGGGCGTGAGGGGGGATGTTAGAAGAAAGTCCTACATTGGTGGTTAATGAGATGGGTGGTCTCCTTATAAGGTTTGGGCAATTCTCCTCCTCTTAAACTAGCTTTTGGGGTGTGAGACCAATTTTAACAAGCTTCTTAGAAATCCCTTCCGCAGGATACAAATATAGTGGCCTTACCAATTTAGTAGCCATTGTCAAATCCTAACACCAAAAAAGAAATTAAAGTGATGCTGCGATTAAGTACTTGATCAATAGATTTGTAATTTTGATAAACTATTAAAATCTGTTATTTCATTTATGATTTGCTTACCTCAGTTGGGCTCAGCTGGTAAAGATTAGTTGCTAAAAACTTGGGACCTAGGATGAGGGTAGTTGGAGGATTCTCAGGTCCATTGTCATATATAACGCGATTATCAAGTTCAGGTACTACTGCATTACATGTCTATAACGAAGTATATTTAGTTTCAAACATGTAAGACAACAAATCAATTATGAAAAATTGGTACCTCAGTGTAGATGGTGTTTGCACTGAAAGTTGGACCAGGCATTAAAGCAGCGAGAAATACAGCAACTGGAATCTTTTCTGGGAAGGTTTCCATGGCTTTAGATGCCAAGTCCACCAATGCTATGGCCGACAAGAACTATTTTTTCATCAGCAGGAAGTGAAGCCGTGAACTCCATTCACGGATTCAAGTAATCAGAAGAACGTGTGACTTGGAGGGTCTGTTTTGCGTTGGTTCCTGAAGCACCCATATCAAGAGCTGTAACGTTATACCCCGAAGATTTCATCAATTCTACAATCTTATACCAGCACCAGGCTCCATGGCCTCCCGTATGAATTAACACAAATTGTTTCTTAGCTTTAGGGCCTGACAAGATTGTAAGGATTTAGCATGATTCTATAACTTAAGCAATCTAATATAAATAGTCCTATCAATTATTTAGGAACGAAGAACTTAATGATTTTTATATAAACTTTCTCTCTCTTAACCTTACGTTTCAGAATAATATATGATGGAGCTTATTCTTCTTTTGGCAGAGAGAGCACCCGTTTTATAATATGGAGAGCAGACAGTTATGTTTTCACCTTCCATCAACGTGATTTGTGGATATAATAATTATCCTACTAGCAGTTATCCACTAACAGACAGTAATTATCCTACTAGGAGTCAGTACTTATCTTACTAACAGATTAGTCAATAGTTTAATCCTACTAGGTAACTTTTCCATACAAATTTAGGATTTAACTTATTTAATTATTATTAAACCAGCAAATAAATTAATTATGCGGGCCATAGAAATTTACATTCTCCCACTTGGCACACACAATGTTAATTTAGCGGTTTAATATGGACGTTAATCATGTGCACAATTAACGTTAAATCCAACATCATTTATCATCGTTAAATAAATCAACTAAAATGAGTCATGGCGGTTGTACATCACTTTACTTGACATAATTCCTTCCATGTACTATAATATTAGTCTATTACCTAACATAACATTTCAAATACATAATGAGTCCAACGATAATACTTAGAATCCTTTATCTAAGTCAGAACCTGTCATCATCATTCACAATATTATGTATACAAGAGAAAACAGGTAACAACAGAAACATATATAATTTGATCTAAAACTGTCAATTACATAAATATAATAAAGTCTTTACATAAAATCTTTCATTGTTATCGATAAAACCCATCCTTTCAACATGTTCAACAAATGTTTTGGGCGGTAATCCTTTCATCAAAAGATCAGCAATCATAAGCTTAGTGCTAATATGTTCAATTAACACTTTATGTTTCTGGACTTCTTCTTTAACCAAACAGTATTTCAATTCCATATGCTTAGCACCTTTCGAATACTTATCATTTTTAGAGAAGAAAACTACGACAGTATTATTACAATAAATTTTCAGCGGTCTGGCTATATTGTCGACTAGTTCAAGTTCTAAAATAAAATTCCGCAACCAATTAGCCTAGACTGTGGCCTCAAAGCATTCCACAAACTCAGCTTCCATAGTGGATACAACTATAACAGACTGCTTCGCACTCTTCTATGATATTGCTTCTCCACCTAACAGAAACAAATATCCAAATGTGGATTATCTTGTATCCACACAACCAGCATAATCTGAATCTAAATATTCAACCACATCTAGATGATCAGATCTTCTATAAGTGAGCATATGATCTTTCGTTCCTTGTAAGTATCACAACACTTTCTTTGCAGCCTTCCAGTGATCCATTCCAAGATTACTCTGATATCGGTCCAACATTACAACAGCAAAACTGATGTCTGGTCTTGTACATATTTGGGCATACATAATACTCCCAACTATTCATACATAAGGAATATCTTTCATATGCTTTCATTCCAAGTCATTCTTTGGATATTTATTGAGACTAAACTTATCTCCTTTCTGAATCAAAACGGGGCTTGATGAACATTTTTCCATTCTAAATCCCTCTAATACTTTATTAATATAGATTTCTGAGACAATCCCCACAATTTTTGTGATCTATCTCAAAATATTTCTATTTCAATGACATAGGATGTCTCTCCCATATCTTTCATTTCAAAGTTGTTAGAGAGATATTTCTTGGTATCATGCAATAAATCAAGATTATTAGTAGCTAGCAAGATGTCATCAACATACAAGACTAACATAATAAACTTACTCCCACTGACCTTCAGATATATACACCAATTAACAGTGTTTTCTTTAAATCCAAAGGTGACAATCATTTCATTAAACTTAAGATACCACTGTCGAAAAGCTTGCTTAAGTTTGTATATTGACTTCTTAAGTTTACACACTATGTGTTCCTTTTCTTTAATAGAAAATTCCTTAGGTTGATTCATATAAACTCTTTTCTCCAAATTTCCATTCAGAAAAACTGTTTTCACATCTATTTGATGTAGCGCTATGTCATAAGGAGCTATCAAAGCCATTATAATTCTGAGTGAATCTTTTTTAGAGATAGGTGAAAATGTCTCTTTATGGTCAATGTCATTCTTTTGAGTGAAACCTTTGGTAACAAGTCTAGCCTTATGATGTTCTATGTTGCCAGTTGAGTCGCGTTTGGTCTTAAAGACCCATTTACACTCAACTCTTTTGCAACCTTCGGGTAATTCAACAAGGTCCCAAACTTCATTCTGTTCCATAGATTTTAACTCATTTTTCATAAAATTTATCCATTTATCAGAATTGTTACTTTCAACAGCTTGTGAAAATGAAACTGGATCATTATCAATTCCCAGGTTAGTTTCTTACTTACGTAGATATACCAAATAATCGTCAGAAATAACAGATTTTCTTTGTCTTTGAGATCTTCTTGATTTACTTCTTGTGGTTCATCTACGATAGGTTCATCAATTATGGCTTCATTAGTAGGAGCATTAATTTGTTTTTCTTATTGATTACTTTGTTATGCAACAGCTTCAGGAACAACAAATGAGGAATTCGTACCCTAACTTCTTTAATTTTCACATTATGTGTTTCTTCACTCCTACTAACTTCGCCATTCTCAATGAACCTAGCATTTCCAGTTTCAACAATTCTCATACTATGATTAGGACAATAAAATCTACACCTCTTTGATTTTTCTGGATAACCAATGAAGAAATCACTGATTGTTCTTGAATCCAGCTTCTTTTCTCATGGATTGTATACTCCAACTTCTGTCGGAAAACTCCAAACATGCAGGTGCCTCAAACTAGGTTTCCTACCAGTCCATAATTCAAAAGGGGTCTTTGAAACTACTTTACTAGGAATCCTATTTAGCAAGTAAATTGCAGTATACATCCATAAAGAAGGAGGTAACGATGAATTACTTAACATACTCCTAACCATATCCATTAATGTACAATTACGCCTTTCTGCCACACCATTTTGTTGTGGTGTGTTAGGCATTGTGTATTGAACACATATGCTATATTTTTCGAGGAATTTAGTAAATGGACCTGGGTGTTGTCCACTTTTATCATATCTTCCATAATATTCACCGCCTCTATCAGACCTGATTAGTTTCACCTTTCTATCTAATTATCTTTCAACCTCAGTAATAAATACCTCTAAGGCATTAATCGGTTGAAATTTTTCATGCAACAAATAGATATATCCATAACGTGAAAATTCATCAATAAAAGTGATAGAATATTTTTCTTTATTAAAAGATATAATATCAAAAGGACCACGTATATCAGTGTGTATAATTTCAAGAAGTTGTGTGCTTCTAGTGGCTCCTTTCTTTGTGTGTTTTGTTTGTTTTCCTTTAATACAATCTATACAAATATTAAGGTCAGTAAAACTCTAAATCTAGAAAATTTTCATTCTTAACTAATCTTTCCAGTCTTTCTTTAGATATGTGACCTAAACATTTATACCACAAGTAAGCAGATTGTTCATTCACCAAACTTTGTTTGGTTCCAACATTATGATGCAGAGTTAAGAGTGTTTCGACAAGAAGATTATCAAGATTCAGTTTGTATAAGTTATCACAAAGAGTACCAGTACCAATGAGCTAATTATGTTTAAACAAACTAAAACATCCATTACCAAAATTAAAGGAATATCCAGTCTTATCTAACTTAGACAAAGAAACTAAATTTCTCGAAAGAGAAGGAACATAATAAGTTTCAACTAAATCTAAGTGACGTCCAGTATCAAGAATCAGACGATAAGTCTTGATAGCTTCAACTGGAGCCTTCACTCTATTCCCCATGTAAGCAAATTTTTCATTCTTGTTTATGGTTTGGATTGTAAAGAATCCCTGCATAGTATTAGAAACATGAACAGTACAACCAGAGTCAATCCACCAAGTATTATAAGGAACTTCAGTTAAATTTGATTTGAGACATGTAAAAGCACAAAGCTTACCTTTCTTCTCAAACCATGTCTTACGTTTCAGGCAATCTTTCTGAAAGTGTCCAGATTTTCCACAGAAATGACACTTCTCATTCTTGTTTCCTTTCTTACGTACTTGAGATAATGAATCATTAACATTAAGTTGCTTCTGTTGTCCCTTAACATGTTTCTTTCCTTTATTTTCAACTTCTTGATGATTTACAAAGTTAATGAAGTGGGGTCCTTGATTCTTCAGTCTTGTTTCCTCTTGAACTAGCATACCATGCAATTCATGCACGTTCCATTTGTCTTTCATGGTGTTGTAGTTCATTTGGAAAAGACCATACTCAGACGGTAATGAGTTGATGATGAACTGCACAAGGAAATTTTGTTCCACTTCCATTCCCAAAGACTTAAGTCTTGCTGCTATATTTGTCATTTCAATGACATGCTCATCATAGTACGTGAACCATCAAACTTCATGGTGGTCAAAGTACCCATTAGTGTCCTAGCAAAGGACTTATTGACAGTTTGGGAAGACTCTTCCACAAATTTTAGAAGTTCTTTTGCACTTTCAGTTTTGGAAAGAGTAGTCTTAATGTTGCCCGCAATATTCATTCGCATGAATATTAGGCCTAATCTGTTAGATCGATCCCGATGCTTATAATAGGACTTTTCTTCATCACTGCTAGCTTCAGTAATAACCGTTGGCTTCTCAGAGTAAAGTGCAACATCAAGATCTAAAACCCCAAGATGGAATTTGATTTGTTCGTTCCAATCTAAAAAGTTAAGTCTGTTAAAATTTGTAACAGAGGCAGAGTGCGAATGAAGGGCAAGTGCTGCAAGTAAAACATGCTCATTTATTAATACTTTGAGTTACTAGTTTAAACACATTATCAAATTCAGAAATAATTTACTTTCTTGAATGTATATTGATGTTCTCCTTTGGGCGAAACATCAAAATACAACTTTAAACATAATGATGCTTAAAAGTATATTTAACACAAATCGAAAATATTTAATGCATCAATTAATAATATTTATTATCTTTGGATAAATAAATAAATAAATAAATAAAATTAACGACACATCAAAATTATCTCCTTAATATTTATTGGTCATACGAACAAACAATCAACCTTTAGGTGATCCACAAATATTTTATAACCAAAATTTTAATTTAGCCATAATTATTAGATCAATTATAAGCACCAACATTAATGGATAATTAATTTTAATTTAATCTTTATTTTGGAATTAATTTCATAAAGATTCGACCACTTTGGTGATTAACGAATCTTACATATATAATTTCAAGTCACATTAAAAAAAATAATAAATTTTATTATTGCATACTACAATATTCTAACAACAAAGAGTTGTTTCCGTAACATTTAAAATAACAAAGAACAAACATAATAAAGGTTATTCTTTATTTTATTTAACAATGAGCAGTCCGTAAATTAAAATCTATGGAAGTAATTAACAATGCATCACTGTAAGCCGGAATTTAGTAGAATTAATAATATATCCCATGAATTTATAATATCCTAAATCTATGGAAACATCACTAGGCCAACAATTAAGCATCCTTAATTTACTGCAATATTCAGTCCCATAAATTATGCAATGCGTCACGAAATTTTAATTATTATCACCGTATTAGCAATTATGCTTTCCCATGAATTCAATTCCAATAAACATACTACTACAAACAATTAAAACATAAGGATTTGATTAAAACATACACTATTTAGTTTCTTCATAGACACATAAATCATAATTTATCAAAATTTCATTATTTTGGTAATTGTGAAATTCCTAACAAACATAATTAAGGTTCAAACAATTAGAAGAAACATTATTTTTTTTGATGAAAAATCACTTATTCTTAAACCTTACTCGGATACCACATGTAAGGATTTAACATGATTGTATAACTTAAACAATCTAATATAAATAATCCTATCAATTATGTAGGAACGTAGAACTTAATGATTTTCACATAAACAAATTACAGTAATTCAGTGAAGAATTACTTACCTGAATTCTCTATGGTTTTAGCGGAAGCACAAAAGTATTTTTCTCTCTCTTATCCTTACATTTCAAAATAATATATGAGGGAGCTTATTTTTATTTTGGCAGAGAGATGACCCTTTTATAATATGGAGAGCAGACAATTATGTTTTCACGTTCCATCAACGTGATTTGTGGATATAATAATTATTAGTCAGTAGTTTAATCCTACTAGGTACCTCCCTGTACAAATTTAAGATTTAACTTATTCAATTATAATTAAATGAGCAAATAATTAATTAATTATGTGGGTAATAGAAATTTAGAAAGATAGCATCTGCATATATGGCAACATGCACAAGTATTAGAAAATTGTTTTTTCTTCATATATTTTTTCTACTTCTTTTGATTGGCATTTGTGGATGGTTTGTAAACAAACTTGTGAGTCCTAAATAGGAATTGACAAATACGCTCGATCGATCGGATATCTAAATACTTATTGGCAATGTTTGAGAATTAGAATCAATTTGGAGCGTTGTAGTATTTATTACTTTTGACGCTTGGAGTTGAAGTAGGTTAAGAATTACTCTTTTTGAGAAATCTGAAAAGAGAGGGCAAATTAAAGCTCGACCTTTGGTTTGTGATGGGGTTTGCAGTGAGAACATGGGGAGGCCTAATGAGGCGACATGGTTATTTGCCTTTTGACCTCCAAATGAGTTCAATCCACTAGTCATGTACTTCACTTTGGTTCTTTTGATCTGGCCAGACGTCCTTGTACCTACAATGGCTGCTGAACTTACTATTGCTGCAGAGAATGTTGTCATTGTTGTCCCACCACCAACGTAACCTCTACAAAAAATTGAAGTGGGAACAAGTTTATACCAAAACTTGGGAAAGAAAGAGCTAAAAGATTGGATTTGTACCTTTATTGTAATGGCTTGTGGAGTGCTCTAATTTTAGTTGAGAGATAATAATAATATTGGATTATGAGGCATCTTATAGCTAGCTCATCATCAATTTGTAAAACTGGACGTGTTCATTTTTTCCAAATTTATATAAAGTATTCTTTAATTTGTCCTTTCTTATTATTGCACCCATTTTGTGGCTTTTACTTCATAATAGTAAAAAAAATGGTTTAGCTATAATACATCCTTCCCATATTTGTAGGCCTCATTTTAGGTAACAATTCAATTTAATTTGTATTTGAATTGCTTCAAAATTCTTTCACGTAGAATACCATTGCAACACGTGCTAGGGACGAAAAATTAACATCTTATTGTGACTTCTCCTATTTTATTGTTTTATCTAAAAGTGGATTAATAAGAAAGTGAATTATCAAAAACAAATTCCAAAAATTTAATGAGCTAGAGACGTCTACGAACTTCATACTGCTCGATGATTCACTGTACCGAAAATTATCTGACTAAAAATTAGCTTGTTGAGGAAGACTGTTGCAAGGTAAAAATTATTGTATAAATAGTGGTTATGATTGCATATACATTTGTGTTACATAATTATATCTCATATATACACAGATATATATTATATAACTATTTATATAACATCGATACACAAAATACGCACGCGGTCATTTTGTTAGAAGACTTTTGTCACTGGTACAGTTATGTAAACATCCCAAAAAGATATGTACAACTTGTGTATACTTATATTGAATATACATATACTATAATATAATATTTATATATAGCTGTATATAGGTAAATAATCAATGTAATGATTGTGTATAGTTTGACCATTAACTAGTTGATCCAACTGTAAATAACCTCCACTTTTCCAAAATTAGTTGTATTTAATATGCATTTCACTTCAAAAAAAATTGCCGAGTAGGAAATATTTTAACTCGAAAAAATGCCAAAATTTCAAATTTGGAAAACTCATCCTAAAAGATTAACCGAAAGAACATTTTAATACGTATATATTAAGTAGCAATAACTTATTTTCATGAAAAATGAACTCAAGCAAATAAATTTCTTTTTTTACGCAAAAGGGCACATAAGGTGCAGAAACTAAAAACACAAATCAGTGAGCACATTACATTGTTGTGATTATTGTGTATGCAATGACATATACTTCTCAAGGATCATGCTCTATAACTGAGAAAATATGAAATGCTGAGCTACCAAGAGATCATGTAGCTAAAAATACACCATAATACCCCTCAACGTAGAATAAATATTCACAAAGAAAAAGGTTTTTTGTGGGGTAAAAAAATAAGCCATAATACCCCTCAACACAGGAAAAAATTTGTAGAAAGGACAATCATGCTAAGCAAAATATACTTGAGTAAGCGAATGTTATAACTATTGGGGTCTTTTCACAAGTGAATTTTATGGCTATAATGTGAAAGATTGGGCGTTAGACTTTATTGTTACAAAATATATTTGTGATAGAAAAATCAATTTTCTGCCTGCACCACTTGTTATTTATCTTGTGATTCAAGGAATATGTAAGTTCTTGAAAAGGAAAAATTCTTCCAAAATTCATATCTGAAAAAATATTTGTATAAACTGAAGTGATGCAACAACAATAATATACCTAGAAAAATTCTCCTATGCTCAAAAAGTGAGTTTGTAGGAGTACAGTTTCTTTAAAAAAAAAAGTGACAACATTTCACGTGGTCTTATTGTTCAAAATGATTTTGGAAATAAAGATTTGAGGAGAAGCAAAAAAGAAACTATTTTACAATATGGCTTGGTCTAGATAATTTCGTATTGGGCTGATTTTTAATCCATTCTTAAAGGGGGTCATGTACACTTTTCCACCTATTATTTTGTGTTGTCTTTAAGTTTAAGCTCTTCATAACAAACACTTTTTGGTTGAGCCAAAAACATAACGGAGGGTGTACTCATTTTAAATAGTTCATGAATATATTTGACCACTTTTCTAATTAAAAAAACTACAGATAGAAAATTGTACTATATGCCTCACACAATTGACATTAGTTGTGTTAGAAAAAAGTAAACCCAAATTTTGTATTTTTAGGTCTACAAATTTTGAATCCACATTTTTGTATGATAAAAAGATGTCTCACACACATATTAACATTTGTGCACTACATAAATTAGAGTGTGTTTTGGGTTGACTTATTTTTAGATATTTTTAGTTTTCAAACATTTTTTATTTTTAAGCATATTTTAATTTTTGAAGGTATTTGGCAAAGACACTTTACTTTAAATTTTAAAAGTACAAAAATAAAGTCAACTTTAAATTTAAACTTACAAGTTACTTAAAAAAAACTAATTCAAACACCCCTTAGTGTGCTTCTGTCTTTTGACTCATAAATTAGAAATCTCAACTTAAGGTTTTTTATTTATTTTTAGCATTTTAGCTTAAAATCAAGTAGTTATAAACACTTTTTTTAATTTACCCAAATATTTTCAAAGTACTTTAAAGCTATTTTGACTTAGAAGCACGTCAATCCAAACAGACTCTTAGCAGTAGAACCATGGTTAATCTTGTCACCCCAATCATTCGTAAAAAACAAAAAGAAAAAAAAAAGTGTGGAACAAAGGTAATAAAGAAAAAAACAAAGGCAAAGAAGGAATAAATTTGAAAAAGAAAAAAAAGGCCCACTGCTCTATAACAAAAAATTTAAATTGTAGCCGTTAGGAATGATTAGTAAACCTATAATATTTTCAAAATTTCCCCCTCCTATTCCTTCATTATTATGTAATAACCCCTTTCAATATTTTCAAAATCCAATGCGCCAATTCAAACGTTGATTAAATCATAACCGTCCATCTCTGTCCCCCCCTCTCTCTCTCTCTCTCTCTCTCTCAGATGATGGAGAGTGAAGACTGTTGAGTTATTGATTTCAAGATTTTTCGAATATGAATGTGGAGGGGGGGACAGAGATGGACGGTTATGATTTAATCAACGTTTGAATTGGCGCATTGGATTTTGAAAATATTGAAAGGGGTTATTACATAATAATGAAGGAATAGGAGGGGGAAATTTTGAAAATATTATAGGTTTACTAATCATTCCTAACGGCTACAATTTAAATTTTTTGTTATAGAGCAGTGGGCCTTTTTTTTCTTTTTCAAATTTATTCCTTCTTTGCCTTTGTTTTTTTCTTTATTACCTTTGTTCCACACTTTTTTTTTTCTTTTTGTTTTTTACGAATGATTGGGGTGACAAGATTAACCATGGTTCTACTGCTAAGAGTCTGTTTGGATTGACGTGCTTCTAAGTCAAAATAGCTTTAAAGTACTTTGAAAATATTTGGGTAAATTAAAAAAAGTGTTTATAACTACTTGATTTTAAGCTAAAATGCTAAAAATAAATAAAAAACCTTAAGTTGAGATTTCTAATTTATGAGTCAAAAGACAGAAGCACACTAAGGGGTGTTTGAATTAGTTTTTTTTAAGTAACTTGTAAGTTTAAATTTAAAGTTGACTTTATTTTTGTACTTTTAAAATTTAAAGTAAAGTGTCTTTGCCAAATACCTTCAAAAATTAAAATATGCTTAAAAATAAAAAATGTTTGAAAACTAAAAATATCTAAAAATAAGTCAACCCAAAACACACTCTAATTTATGTAGTGCACAAATGTTAATATGTGTGTGAGACATCTTTTTATCATACAAAAATGTGGATTCAAAATTTGTAGACCTAAAAATACAAAATTTGGGTTTACTTTTTTCTAACACAACTAATGTCAATTGTGTGAGGCATATAGTACAATTTTCTATCTGTAGTTTTTTTAATTAGAAAAGTGGTCAAATATATTCATGAACTATTTAAAATGAGTACACCCTCCGTTATGTTTTTGGCTCAACCAAAAAGTGTTTGTTATGAAGAGCTTAAACTTAAAGACAACACAAAATAATAGGTGGAAAAGTGTACATGACCCCCTTTAAGAATGGATTAAAAATCAGCCCAATACGAAATTATCTAGACCAAGCCATATTGTAAAATAGTTTCTTTTTTGCTTCTCCTCAAATCTTTATTTCCAAAATCATTTTGAACAATAAGACCACGTGAAATGTTGTCACTTTTTTTTTTAAAGAAACTGTACTCCTACAAACTCACTTTTTGAGCATAGGAGAATTTTTCTAGGTATATTATTGTTGTTGCATCACTTCAGTTTATACAAATATTTTTTCAGATATGAATTTTGGAAGAATTTTTCCTTTTCAAGAACTTACATATTCCTTGAATCACAAGATAAATAACAAGTGGTGCAGGCAGAAAATTGATTTTTCTATCACAAATATATTTTGTAACAATAAAGTCTAACGCCCAATCTTTCACATTATAGCCATAAAATTCACTTGTGAAAAGACCCCAATAGTTATAACATTCGCTTACTCAAGTATATTTTGCTTAGCATGATTGTCCTTTCTACAAATTTTTTCCTGTGTTGAGGGGTATTATGGCTTATTTTTTTACCCCACAAAAAACCTTTTTCTTTGTGAATATTTATTCTACGTTGAGGGGTATTATGGTGTATTTTTAGCTACATGATCTCTTGGTAGCTCAGCATTTCATATTTTCTCAGTTATAGAGCATGATCCTTGAGAAGTATATGTCATTGCATACACAATAATCACAACAATGTAATGTGCTCACTGATTTGTGTTTTTAGTTTCTGCACCTTATGTGCCCTTTTGCGTAAAAAAAGAAATTTATTTGCTTGAGTTCATTTTTCATGAAAATAAGTTATTGCTACTTAATATATACGTATTAAAATGTTCTTTCGGTTAATCTTTTAGGATGAGTTTTCCAAATTTGAAATTTTGGCATTTTTTCGAGTTAAAATATTTCCTACTCGGCAATTTTTTTTGAAGTGAAATGCATATTAAATACAACTAATTTTGGAAAAGTGGAGGTTATTTACAGTTGGATCAACTAGTTAATGGTCAAACTATACACAATCATTACATTGATTATTTACCTATATACAGCTATATATAAATATTATATTATAGTATATGTATATTCAATATAAGTATACACAAGTTGTACATATCTTTTTGGGATGTTTACATAACTGTACCAGTGACAAAAGTCTTCTAACAAAATGACCGCGTGCGTATTTTGTGTATCGATGTTATATAAATAGTTATATAATATATATCTGTGTATATATGAGATATAATTATGTAACACAAATGTATATGCAATCATAACCACTATTTATACAATAATTTTTACCTTGCAACAGTCTTCCTCAACAAGCTAATTTTTAGTCAGATAATTTTCGGTACAGTGAATCATCGAGCAGTATGAAGTTCGTAGACGTCTCTAGCTCATTAAATTTTTGGAATTTGTTTTTGATAATTCACTTTCTTATTAATCCACTTTTAGATAAAACAATAAAATAGGAGAAGTCACAATAAGATGTTAATTTTTCGTCCCTAGCACGTGTTGCAATGGTATTCTACGTGAAAGAATTTTGAAGCAATTCAAATACAAATTAAATTGAATTGTTACCTAAAATGAGGCCTACAAATATGGGAAGGATGTATTATAGCTAAACCATTTTTTTTACTATTATGAAGTAAAAGCCACAAAATGGGTGCAATAATAAGAAAGGACAAATTAAAGAATACTTTATATAAATTTGGAAAAAATGAACACGTCCAGTTTTACAAATTGATGATGAGCTAGCTATAAGATGCCTCATAATCCAATATTATTATTATCTCTCAACTAAAATTAGAGCACTCCACAAGCCATTACAATAAAGGTACAAATCCAATCTTTTAGCTCTTTCTTTCCCAAGTTTTGGTATAAACTTGTTCCCACTTCAATTTTTTGTAGAGGTTACGTTGGTGGTGGGACAACAATGACAACATTCTCTGCAGCAATAGTAAGTTCAGCAGCCATTGTAGGTACAAGGACGTCTGGCCAGATCAAAAGAACCAAAGTGAAGTACATGACTAGTGGATTGAACTCATTTGGAGGTCAAAAGGCAAATAACCATGTCGCCTCATTAGGCCTCCCCATGTTCTCACTGCAAACCCCATCACAAACCAAAGGTCGAGCTTTAATTTGCCCTCTCTTTTCAGATTTCTCAAAAAGAGTAATTCTTAACCTACTTCAACTCCAAGCGTCAAAAGTAATAAATACTACAACGCTCCAAATTGATTCTAATTCTCAAACATTGCCAATAAGTATTTAGATATCCGATCGATCGAGCGTATTTGTCAATTCCTATTTAGGACTCACAAGTTTGTTTACAAACCATCCACAAATGCCAATCAAAAGAAGTAGAAAAAATATATGAAGAAAAAACAATTTTCTAATACTTGTGCATGTTGCCATATATGCAGATGCTATCTTTCTAAATTTCTATTACCCACATAATTAATTAATTATTTGCTCATTTAATTATAATTGAATAAGTTAAATCTTAAATTTGTACAGGGAGGTACCTAGTAGGATTAAACTACTGACTAATAATTATTATATCCACAAATCACGTTGATGGAACGTGAAAACATAATTGTCTGCTCTCCATATTATAAAAGGGTCATCTCTCTGCCAAAATAAAAATAAGCTCCCTCATATATTATTTTGAAATGTAAGGATAAGAGAGAGAAAAATACTTTTGTGCTTCCGCTAAAACCATAGAGAATTCAGGTAAGTAATTCTTCACTGAATTACTGTAATTTGTTTATGTGAAAATCATTAAGTTCTACGTTCCTACATAATTGATAGGATTATTTATATTAGATTGTTTAAGTTATACAATCATGTTAAATCCTTACATGTGGTATCCGAGTAAGGTTTAAGAATAAGTGATTTTTCATCAAAAAAAATAATGTTTCTTCTAATTGTTTGAACCTTAATTATGTTTGTTAGGAATTTCACAATTACCAAAATAATGAAATTTTGATAAATTATGATTTATGTGTCTATGAAGAAACTAAATAGTGTATGTTTTAATCAAATCCTTATGTTTTAATTGTTTGTAGTAGTATGTTTATTGGAATTGAATTCATGGGAAAGCATAATTGCTAATACGGTGATAATAATTAAAATTTCGTGACGCATTGCATAATTTATGGGACTGAATATTGCAGTAAATTAAGGATGCTTAATTGTTGGCCTAGTGATGTTTCCATAGATTTAGGATATTATAAATTCATGGGATATATTATTAATTCTACTAAATTCCGGCTTACAGTGATGCATTGTTAATTACTTCCATAGATTTTAATTTACGGACTGCTCATTGTTAAATAAAATAAAGAATAACCTTTATTATGTTTGTTCTTTGTTATTTTAA
This sequence comes from Capsicum annuum, assembly GCF_002878395.1. Lineage (NCBI taxonomy): Eukaryota > Viridiplantae > Streptophyta > Magnoliopsida > Solanales > Solanaceae > Capsicum > Capsicum annuum. The sequence goes on along the minus strand of NW_025893936.1, from coordinate 48,700 downwards.
ATGTTACGGAAACAACTCTTTGTTGTTAGAATATTGTAGTATGCAATAATAAAATTTATTATTTTTTTTAATGTGACTTGAAATTATATATGTAAGATTCGTTAATCACCAAAGTGGTCGAATCTTTATGAAATTAATTCCAAAATAAAGATTAAATTAAAATTAATTATCCATTAATGTTGGTGCTTATAATTGATCTAATAATTATGGCTAAATTAAAATTTTGGTTATAAAATATTTGTGGATCACCTAAAGGTTGATTGTTTGTTCGTATGACCAATAAATATTAAGGAGATAATTTTGATGTGTCGTTAATTTTATTTATTTATTTATTTATTTATCCAAAGATAATAAATATTATTAATTGATGCATTAAATATTTTCGATTTGTGTTAAATATACTTTTAAGCATCATTATGTTTAAAGTTGTATTTTGATGTTTCGCCCAAAGGAGAACATCAATATACATTCAAGAAAGTAAATTATTTCTGAATTTGATAATGTGTTTAAACTAGTAACTCAAAGTATTAATAAATGAGCATGTTTTACTTGCAGCACTTGCCCTTCATTCGCACTCTGCCTCTGTTACAAATTTTAACAGACTTAACTTTTTAGATTGGAACGAACAAATCAAATTCCATCTTGGGGTTTTAGATCTTGATGTTGCACTTTACTCTGAGAAGCCAACGGTTATTACTGAAGCTAGCAGTGATGAAGAAAAGTCCTATTATAAGCATCGGGATCGATCTAACAGATTAGGCCTAATATTCATGCGAATGAATATTGCGGGCAACATTAAGACTACTCTTTCCAAAACTGAAAGTGCAAAAGAACTTCTAAAATTTGTGGAAGAGTCTTCCCAAACTGTCAATAAGTCCTTTGCTAGGACACTAATGGGTACTTTGACCACCATGAAGTTTGATGGTTCACGTACTATGATGAGCATGTCATTGAAATGACAAATATAGCAGCAAGACTTAAGTCTTTGGGAATGGAAGTGGAACAAAATTTCCTTGTGCAGTTCATCATCAACTCATTACCGTCTGAGTATGGTCTTTTCCAAATGAACTACAACACCATGAAAGACAAATGGAACGTGCATGAATTGCATGGTATGCTAGTTCAAGAGGAAACAAGACTGAAGAATCAAGGACCCCACTTCATTAACTTTGTAAATCATCAAGAAGTTGAAAATAAAGGAAAGAAACATGTTAAGGGACAACAGAAGCAACTTAATGTTAATGATTCATTATCTCAAGTACGTAAGAAAGGAAACAAGAATGAGAAGTGTCATTTCTGTGGAAAATCTGGACACTTTCAGAAAGATTGCCTGAAACGTAAGACATGGTTTGAGAAGAAAGGTAAGCTTTGTGCTTTTACATGTCTCAAATCAAATTTAACTGAAGTTCCTTATAATACTTGGTGGATTGACTCTGGTTGTACTGTTCATGTTTCTAATACTATGCAGGGATTCTTTACAATCCAAACCATAAACAAGAATGAAAAATTTGCTTACATGGGGAATAGAGTGAAGGCTCCAGTTGAAGCTATCAAGACTTATCGTCTGATTCTTGATACTGGACGTCACTTAGATTTAGTTGAAACTTATTATGTTCCTTCTCTTTCGAGAAATTTAGTTTCTTTGTCTAAGTTAGATAAGACTGGATATTCCTTTAATTTTGGTAATGGATGTTTTAGTTTGTTTAAACATAATTAGCTCATTGGTACTGGTACTCTTTGTGATAACTTATACAAACTGAATCTTGATAATCTTCTTGTCGAAACACTCTTAACTCTGCATCATAATGTTGGAACCAAACAAAGTTTGGTGAATGAACAATCTGCTTACTTGTGGTATAAATGTTTAGGTCACATATCTAAAGAAAGACTGGAAAGATTAGTTAAGAATGAAAATTTTCTAGATTTAGAGTTTTACTGACCTTAATATTTGTATAGATTGTATTAAAGGAAAACAAACAAAACACACAAAGAAAGGAGCCACTAGAAGCACACAACTTCTTGAAATTATACACACTGATATACGTGGTCCTTTTGATATTATATCTTTTAATAAAGAAAAATATTCTATCACTTTTATTGATGAATTTTCACGTTATGGATATATCTATTTGTTGCATGAAAAATTTCAACCGATTAATGCCTTAGAGGTATTTATTACTGAGGTTGAAAGATAATTAGATAGAAAGGTGAAACTAATCAGGTCTGATAGAGGCGGTGAATATTATGGAAGATATGATAAAAGTGGACAACACCCAGGTCCATTTACTAAATTCCTCGAAAAATATAGCATATGTGTTCAATACACAATGCCTAACACACCACAACAAAATGGTGTGGCAGAAAGGCGTAATTGTACATTAATGGATATGGTTAGGAGTATGTTAAGTAATTCATCGTTACCTCCTTCTTTATGGATGTATACTGCAATTTACTTGCTAAATAGGATTCCTAGTAAAGTAGTTTCAAAGACCCCTTTTGAATTATGGACTGGTAGGAAACCTAGTTTGAGGCACCTGCATGTTTGGAGTTTTCCGACAGAAGTTGGAGTATACAATCCATGAGAAAAGAAGCTGGATTCAAGAACAATCAGTGATTTCTTCATTGGTTATCCAGAAAAATCAAAGAGGTGTAGATTTTATTGTCCTAATCATAGTATGAGAATTGTTGAAACTGGAAATGCTAGGTTCATTGAGAATGGCGAAGTTAGTAGGAGTGAAGAAACACATAATGTGAAAATTAAAGAAGTTAGGGTACGAATTCCTCATTTGTTGTTCCTGAAGCTGTTGCATAACAAAGTAATCAATAAGAAAAACAAATTAATGCTCCTACTAATGAAGCCATAATTGATGAACCTATCGTAGATGAACCACAAGAAGTAAATCAAGAAGATCTCAAAGACAAAGAAAATCTGTTATTTCTGACGATTATTTGGTATATCTACGTAAGTAAGAAACTAACCTGGGAATTGATAATGATCCAGTTTCATTTTCACAAGCTGTTGAAAGTAACAATTCTGATAAATGGATAAATTTTATGAAAAATGAGTTAAAATCTATGGAACAGAATGAAGTTTGGGACCTTGTTGAATTACCCGAAGGTTGCAAAAGAGTTGAGTGTAAATGGGTCTTTAAGACCAAACGCGACTCAACTGGCAACATAGAACATCATAAGGCTAGACTTGTTACCAAAGGTTTCACTCAAAAGAATGACATTGACCATAAAGAGACATTTTCACCTATCTCTAAAAAAGATTCACTCAGAATTATAATGGCTTTGATAGCTCCTTATGACATAGCGCTACATCAAATAGATGTGAAAACAGTTTTTCTGAATGGAAATTTGGAGAAAAGAGTTTATATGAATCAACCTAAGGAATTTTCTATTAAAGAAAAGGAACACATAGTGTGTAAACTTAAGAAGTCAATATACAAACTTAAGCAAGCTTTTCGACAGTGGTATCTTAAGTTTAATGAAATGATTGTCACCTTTGGATTTAAAGAAAACACTGTTAATTGGTGTATATATCTGAAGGTCAGTGGGAGTAAGTTTATTATGTTAGTCTTGTATGTTGATGACATCTTGCTAGCTACTAATAATCTTGATTTATTGCATGATACCAAGAAATATCTCTCTAACAACTTTGAAATGAAAGATATGGGAGAGACATCCTATGTCATTGAAATAGAAATATTTTGAGATAGATCACAAAAATTGTGGGGATTGTCTCAGAAATCTATATTAATAAAGTATTAGAGGGATTTAGAATGGAAAAATGTTCATCAAGCCCCGTTTTGATTCAGAAAGGAGATAAGTTTAGTCTCAATAAATATCCAAAGAATGACTTGGAATGAAAGCATATGAAAGATATTCCTTATGTATGAATAGTTGGGAGTATTATGTATGCCCAAATATGTACAAGACCAGACATCAGTTTTGCTGTTGTAATGTTGGACCGATATCAGAGTAATCTTGGAATGGATCACTGGAAGGCTGCAAAGAAAGTGTTGTGATACTTACAAGGAACGAAAGATCATATGCTCACTTATAGAAGATCTGATCATCTAGATGTGGTTGAATATTTAGATTCAGATTATGCTGGTTGTGTGGATACAAGATAATCCACATTTGGATATTTGTTTCTGTTAGGTGGAGAAGCAATATCATAGAAGAGTGCGAAGCAGTCTGTTATAGTTGTATCCACTATGGAAGCTGAGTTTGTGGAATGCTTTGAGGCCACAGTCTAGGCTAATTGGTTGCGGAATTTTATTTTAGAACTTGAACTAGTCGACAATATAGCCAGACCGCTGAAAATTTATTGTAATAATACTGTCGTAGTTTTCTTCTCTAAAAATGATAAGTATTCGAAAGGTGCTAAGCATATGGAATTGAAATACTGTTTGGTTAAAGAAGAAGTCCAGAAACATAAAGTGTTAATTGAACATATTAGCACTAAGCTTATGATTGCTGATCTTTTGATGAAAGGATTACCGCCCAAAACATTTGTTGAACATGTTGAAAGGATGGGTTTTATCGATAACAATGAAAGATTTTATGTAAAGACTTTATTATATTTATGTAATTGACAGTTTTAGATCAAATTATATATGTTTCTGTTGTTACCTGTTTTCTCTTGTATACATAATATTGTGAATGATGATGACAGGTTCTGACTTAGATAAAGGATTCTAAGTATTATCGTTGGACTCATTATGTATTTGAAATGTTATGTTAGGTAATAGACTAATATTATAGTACATGGAAGGAATTATGTCAAGTAAAGTGATGTACAACCGCCATGACTCATTTTAGTTGATTTATTTAACGATGATAAATGATGTTGGATTTAACGTTAATTGTGCACATGATTAACGTCCATATTAAACCGCTAAATTAACATTGTGTGTGCCAAGTGGGAGAATGTAAATTTCTATGGCCCGCATAATTAATTTATTTGCTGGTTTAATAATAATTAAATAAGTTAAATCCTAAATTTGTATGGAAAAGTTACCTAGTAGGATTAAACTATTGACTAATCTGTTAGTAAGATAAGTACTGACTCCTAGTAGGATAATTACTGTCTGTTAGTGGATAACTGCTAGTAGGATAATTATTATATCCACAAATCACGTTGATGGAAGGTGAAAACATAACTGTCTGCTCTCCATATTATAAAACGGGTGCTCTCTCTGCCAAAAGAAGAATAAGCTCCATCATATATTATTCTGAAACGTAAGGTTAAGAGAGAGAAAGTTTATATAAAAATCATTAAGTTCTTCGTTCCTAAATAATTGATAGGACTATTTATATTAGATTGCTTAAGTTATAGAATCATGCTAAATCCTTACAATCTTGTCAGGCCCTAAAGCTAAGAAACAATTTGTGTTAATTCATACGGGAGGCCATGGAGCCTGGTGCTGGTATAAGATTGTAGAATTGATGAAATCTTCGGGGTATAACGTTACAGCTCTTGATATGGGTGCTTCAGGAACCAACGCAAAACAGACCCTCCAAGTCACACGTTCTTCTGATTACTTGAATCCGTGAATGGAGTTCACGGCTTCACTTCCTGCTGATGAAAAAATAGTTCTTGTCGGCCATAGCATTGGTGGACTTGGCATCTAAAGCCATGGAAACCTTCCCAGAAAAGATTCCAGTTGCTGTATTTCTCGCTGCTTTAATGCCTGGTCCAACTTTCAGTGCAAACACCATCTACACTGAGGTACCAATTTTTCATAATTGATTTGTTGTCTTACATGTTTGAAACTAAATATACTTCGTTATAGACATGTAATGCAGTAGTACCTGAACTTGATAATCGCGTTATATATGACAATGGACCTGAGAATCCTCCAACTACCCTCATCCTAGGTCCCAAGTTTTTAGCAACTAATCTTTACCAGCTGAGCCCAACTGAGGTAAGCAAATCATAAATGAAATAACAGATTTTAATAGTTTATCAAAATTACAAATCTATTGATCAAGTACTTAATCGCAGCATCACTTTAATTTCTTTTTTGGTGTTAGGATTTGACAATGGCTACTAAATTGGTAAGGCCACTATATTTGTATCCTGCGGAAGGGATTTCTAAGAAGCTTGTTAAAATTGGTCTCACACCCCAAAAGCTAGTTTAAGAGGAGGAGAATTGCCCAAACCTTATAAGGAGACCACCCATCTCATTAACCACCAATGTAGGACTTTCTTCTAACATCCCCCCTCACGCCCAGACCTCAACTGGGCGTGGAAAAATCTCTCCCGAATATCAATTCGGAGGCCTAACATTGGGTGAGATGGGTTAGGCTCTAATATCATGTTAAAATTGGTCTTGGGCCTAACTCACACCCCAAAAGCTAGCTCTTGGGGTGTGAGTTAGGCCCAAGACCAATTTTAACATGGTATCAAAGCGAGGCCCATTCTCACCCAATGTTGGGCCCCCGAATTGAGATGTCGGGGAGATTTTTCACGCCCAGTTGAGGTCTGGTCCTCAGTTGAGGTCTGGGCGTGGGTGGGGTGTTAAAAAGATTAAAAAGAAAGTCCCATATTGGTGGTTAATGAGATGAGTGGTCTCTTTATAAGATTTGTCTTGAGCCTAACTCATACCCCAAAAGTTAGCTCAAGGGGAGGAGGATTGCCCAAGCCTTATAAGGAGACCACCCATCTCATTAACCACCAATGTCTGACTTTCTGGAGGCCCAACATTGGGTGAGTGGGTCTTGCTTTGATACCATATTAAAATTGGTCTTGGACCTAACTCACACCCCAAAAGCTAGCTCATGAGGAGGAGGATTGCCCAAGCCTTATAAAGAGACCTCCCATCTCATTAACCACCAATGTCTGACTTTCTGGAGGCCCAACATTGGGTGAGTGGGTCTGGCTTTGATACCATGTTAAAATTGGTCTTGGACCTAACTCACACCCCAAAAGCTAGCTCATGAGGAGGAGGATTGCCCAAGCCATATAAGGAGACCAAGGACCCTTTCCTCTTCCGATGTGGCATACTTAACACTCGCCCGCACGCCCAGGCTAACTGTAGCATGGACAACACACAGAGGCTAACTGGAGCGTGGACAATATATATGGGGGCCCAACATCGGTGAACAAATATTTGGAATGGGCCTGACTCTGATACCATGTTAAAATTGGTCTTGGGACTAACTCACACCCCAAAAGCTAGCTCAAGAGGAGGAGGATTGTCCAAGTCTTATAAGGAGACCACCCATCACATTAACCACCAATGTGGGACTTTCTTCTCTTTCTTCTAACAGAGCTGGTTCTTTTGAGAAAAAGGTACAGATCAGTTAGGCGAGTGTACATTATTGCTGTGGAAAGTAAAGGTTTGACGAAAGAATTTCAACGATGGATGATTGAAAATAATCCACCGGATGAAGTGGAAGAGATCTCAGGATCTGATCACATGGTCATGATGTCTAAACCCGAGCAACTTTTGACTACCCTTCTGCGCATTGCCAATTCATATATTTGATGCATTTCTATGTCAATCTCAATTTTTTCTTACATAGAAGTCCTAGTTAATTTGATATTCCAATCATTTTTTCAATTGTTATATCCTTTTGTTGTAATTTCAATGTTTGGAAGCCACATCAATAAATATTTTATTTCCTTGCTTCTGTATCATCCAATTGTTAAACCTATATTTTGAGTCATAAAGATTTTCTGTGAACAAAAAGCTCCATTTTTACAAAATACGTAATCTCTTATTTCTTTCAATCAGATTGACCATATGATGAAAGGTGTCCGTATAGGACCATAGTTATCCTTTTAACTTTTCGATGTCATTTTTCAAACTTTAACTTCAACTTCAAATATCACTAAATCATATGTTGTGGCATATCTTCATAAACTAAAGGATGGTCAGTTTAACAACGAAGACCCTTCATTGACAAATTATAAATTGATCACCCTTTGCTTGAAATTGCGTAAAAATTGATATTTGCTTGTATAGATCAACTATTGGAAATCTTAGGAAAAATATTTAAACATTGTCCTTAAGAATATTTTATCATGAATGTGTATTCCTCAAAATTAAACTCAAATCTCTTTTATTCTTCTCTACACATCAAAAGAACAGGACAAGAATTAATCTATATATATAAAGGAGGATTACAGATAAGGTGATGTGTCTACACATCAAAAGAACAGGACAAGAATTAATCTATATATAGAGGAGGATACAGATAAAGTGATGTGATACCTCTCTATGGCCTCTATTCATATTTATCCTCTTTTTTTTCTTTTTGAATTTTTTCCTCCATTCTTTTCCTTGAATAATTTGTTTAATAATTAAAAAAAAATCAATTGGATTTATTATATATAATTATATTTTATGAGTTACAAAAAAATTCATTCATGTTCACTGCGTCCCTTCTTATGATGAACTAAAATTTACTGCGATCGAAAGATAATATTCAAACAGTTAAAATAACATGAAGACGCTACTGCAAAAAATATGATGTACTCCCTCCATTCAATTTTACATGTTCACTATATTAATTTTTTTTTTTTATTTTTACTTGTCAATTTTTGCATATTAAGAGCAAAATATATAATTTTTCATGTGTTATCCTTAACATTAATTACTAATTCTCTAAATTATTTTCTTAGACCTAAGACTATGCATCAATTAATATGAGTGTTGAACAAAATATTCATATTAAACGTTATCTTTTAAGAGGCATGACAAATTCAAAGTGGACAAGTAAAAGCAAATTATAATATGATATATGTGAAGGGCCTAGATATATAGTGTTAGCATGTCACGTTTAAAATAAGAAAAATGTAGGACACTGTCGAACATTATTGTGACTCGAACTTTTTATATGGAGAGTCAGATAATTGTTGAAGGAGAGAGACAAAACAGAGGGATCGACCAAATCAAATTAAATTAAGTATATGAGTCCAATGTAGAATTCCTAGGAGAAATTGATGAATGATGAAATCATGGTGGTTAACGGGAAGATGGTCTCTCTATATATACTTCCTCTGTTTGGTTTTACTTGATAAATGTGATATTGGACAATTCTCTCATTTTGAGCTAGTACATAGATGAAGAGAACTCACATCAAACCAACATGAATTGTGGTGTAGTGGTGGGACTATTTCATCCTTAATCAGAGGTCTCGGGTTCGAACCCTGGATATAGAGAAAATCCTGTTGGAAGCGCCACCCTAGGCCCTGCAGTGTGCGATTCAGATTGGTTGGAGCTCCAATGTAGGTATTGGACACTAGGGTGGGATTAAAAAAAAAACTCACATGAACATAACTAAGTTTCATTAGCCTTTTTAGACTGTTTCAAGGATGGATATAGAGATGGTATAAGTGAGAAGATCGGTCCTCAGATATTTTCTCTTTCGATTTTCTTGCGAAGGCTTCGACTTCTCATGCAAATCTATCAATGCGGAGAACACTACATTAGCAAAGTAGATGCAGAAAGACCATAGATTCAATTCATTTCTTCTTTTTCTTTGTTAGTTCACAACATTTGGTGAACTGGATTCTGAACTTGAGTTTCGCCCATACTATTACCACAACCACCACTCCCATTACATGAGTTTTCATTAACCAACGTCCACAATAAACACACCGTAGGAACCACGCTCGAGAAATCAATTGCAAACTCATTTATTAACACATAAAATAATCATTAGCTGCAACATTCTCTTTCTGTATTAAATGTTGAAGAATCAATATCTTCCAAAACTCAAAGCAGAGAAGATTGAAGAGTGAGAAGAAAGAGCATAGGCAGATTTAACTTCTAAAGAGAAAATAACATGGTAGCAACTCATCTTAGTGAACTGTGTATTATGGCTTTGGTGAACGTGGAAATTGAAAATTCAACACCACAAAGAATTTACGCCACCTCCCATTAACTTAAACTACAAAGTGGTGCTTTTGGACGTCTCTATCACCTTTCTGTAAAAGGTATTACAGTATAAGTATTTAGAATTAGAATCTATATTAAGGATGAAGGGTAATTTTTTTTTAAGGTATTTTGGTAATCTAACTTTCAACTACGGGGCTTCCCACTTATAAAATAAGTTTGTGCAAGTGGTGATCTAATTTTAGAAATGAGGGACAACGACATTGGAGGTCTTCCTATTGTTCAAGGACTAAAAAAGAGGATTGTTGTCAATGTAAGAATAATACAAATCAGATTCTTGCGACTCTTCTCCAAGAACATGAATGGATGACTCTTTCCATTACATTCAACTCAATACATGATAATAAGTGAAAAGTATACAAAATACAAATGACATTTGATTTAAGCACCAAAAGTTGCTTCTTGTTACTAAAAATCACATGTCAATAAGATTATGATGTTTCAAACTTCAATGTTAATATCAACCTAAAGTGCAAAGATCGTGTATTTGTAGGATAGAATGAACCTACCTATACATAGTGAGGACATCCATTGTCTTGGACCCAAACCCACACCGTCCTATAATTATATAGTCCAGCTGAGACAATTCTGTCGGGTGGCAAGTTAGCGAAATGACGGTACCAAAATTCTGTGGGGTGGCAAGTTAGCGAAATGACGGTACCAAAATTCTGTGGGGTGGCAAGTTAGCGAAATGACGGTACCAAAATTCCGTGGGGTGACAATTCTCCAAAAATTCGTTACTTTTGAAGAATCCAACATGCTTAGTTGTGAAACTTTTGAAGAGTCCGAGTAGCATAGATGTAATGAACTTCAGTTATGAAAATTGAAGTGAAGTCTCAAGAAACTTTCATAATCAGTTCCCAAATTGTCAGAAGCACAAATCTGTTCTATCAATTTGAGAAATGCTCCAGGCAAATACATTTGAGAATGGATTAAAGCAAAAGGATAAATGAAGACAATTTTAGTAGATATATATTTACCAGTTATCTTTTTAAAGCAAAAGAAGAGATCCAGGAAACGAAAGATTCACGAAAGAACACCACCGCAGTTAATTTGTATAGCACACGTTCCAAAATATGCTAAAGGTGGAGCGGAAAAGTTTCGTTTCTATCTCTGCTTTGACTCATGTACCTATTGCAGATATTTTCATAGCAAATATTGATTTCTAAGCAGCGTTTGTTTGATTTTTGTTTCTCGGTTGATTTATGAATCTGATATTTTCCCCATTTCGTCTGATTTGGGCACTGCCATCCGTTTCTTGTTTTTAAGGAGATTAAACAGGTGACATTGTTGAGAACCTGATTGTTGAAGGACGCGTCTGAATACTTTGGTTGGTGTCGATTAGTGTTTGCAGCATTCATATGTGTAGGGTTGTTGTAATTAATAAAATTTGATCTAAATTAAAAGGAATGAGTTGGGGGTAAATTAGTAGTTTCACTTTAGGTTTTTTGAGTTGGTGCTTTTAAGGCAGTATATAATATAAAAGAAACTATATCCCAAAATATACATGTTCAAAATATTTTTCTTAGCAAAAACATCCTCACAAAAATATGTACGTACACGTAAGTCTCGGGGTGGGGGTGGGGGTGGGTGGGTAGTAGGCACAAATTAAAGAATTATAGATCTTAAAAGAAAAGAAATTAAAGGACAAATTAAAGAATTCTTTATGTAAATTTGTACAAAAGGAACATGGCCAGTTTTACAAGTTGATGATGAGCTATATAAGATGCCTCATGATCCAATATTATTATCTCTCAACTAAAATTAGAGCACTCCATAAGCCATCACAATAAGGTACAAATCCAATCTTTTAGCTCTTCTTTCCCACGATTCTAACAAGTCTAGTAGTTCTAATACTTGTGTTGCCATATATATGCAGATTCTATCTTGTCAGGACCTAAAGCTATGAAGCACTTTGTGCTAATTCATACTGGATGCCACGGAGCCTGGTGTTGGTATAAGATAGTAGAGTTGATGAAATCTTCAGGGCATAATGTCACAGCTCTTGATTTGGGTGCTTCAGGAACCAACGCAAAACAGGCCCTCGACGTCGCAAGTTTTTCTGATTACTTGAGTCCGTTAATGGAGTTCATGGCTTCACTTCCTGCTGATGAAAAAATAGTTCTTGTAGGCCATAGCTTTGCTGGACTCAGCATCTCTAAAGCCATGGAAACCTTTCCAGAAAAGATTTCAGCTGCTGCATTTGTTGCTGCTTTAATGCCTGGTCCAACTTTCAGTGCAGCCAACGTTTACACTGAGGTACCAATTTTTTATATTCCCAATTTTTTATACTCTTTACATGTTTGAAACTAAATATACTTCCTTATAGACATGTGGTGCAGTAATACCTGAACTTGATAATCGTGTTACGTACGACAATGGACCTGAGAATCCTCCAACCACCCTCGTCCTGGGTCCCAAGTTCTTGGCAACTAATCTTTACCAGCTGAGCCCAATTGAGGTAAGCAAATCAGAATCGTCCTAAAGTCAGGGGTGGATTTAGGAGGGGCGAGGGTGTTCATCAGAATCCCTCGACAATATATATATTTGACAACTTGGAAATGATTTAAATTAGTACTTTTTTTTCCTTCCTTGGTGTTAGGATTTGACAATGGCCACTAAACTGGTAAGGCCACTATATTTGTATCCTGCGGAAGAGATTTCTAAGGAGATGGTTCTTTCAAGAAAAAAGTACGGATCAGTTAGGCGGGTGTACATTATTGCTGCGGAAAGTAAAGGTTTGACGAAAGAATTTCAACGATGGATGATTGAAAATAATCCACCTGATGAAGTGGAAGAGATCTCAGGATCTGATCACATGGTCATGATGTCTAAACCCGAACAACTTTTTACTACCCTTCTGCGCATTGCCAATTCATATATTTGACGCGCGCATTTATAGGGTGATTTCAGTTCTTCCATGGAAGTCCTGCTTAGTTTGATATTTCAATCATTTTATTCAATTGTTATTTTCTTTTGTTGTAATTTAAGTGTTTGGAATTTAACATCAATAAGTGATTTTATTTTCTGTATTTAATTTGATCCATACAATTTTTCAAGAATGTTTTAAGTTTGGACGAAAATTTATTTTAGGTAATTTAAAGTTTGGAACTTTTGAAGTTATAATTCAAGAATGTAACTATTTTAGAAACTAAATTTAACGATTAAATAAAATCTGAGGCACTGTCACAATTTTACTACAAAGTTACTTCCTTTAACATTCATATGGTCATTTGAATATGTGATCTGCAACTCATGACATCTACCGACTGAATCAGTGTACATAATACTTTCTTTTTATATAATAAAAAGAGTAAAAATTAACTTTTTAAGTTGGTTGATGTCAATTCCTTGAGTTTGTTTGTTTAATTTCATTTTTAATTTCTCTTGAACGTCATAGTGGGGTGCCAATTAAAGGATGAAGCATTAATTATATTATAGTAATTTCTTACATTAATAAAGATTCTAGAGATCAAATGAAGTGTTAAAAAATTGCATGCGTCAAAGCACTTGCAACATGTGAAGACGACATAATTAATATTATATCCAGAACGAAAATGCCTCTTCACCAAAGAATAACTTAAACAATGACAACATGTGTTATATTCAGTTCAAAAATTGAACCTCGAATTAGGTAAAGATTAATCACTATGCTTGTCCACTGGCTAACTTGATCAATGAGAATCTTCTACTAATTAATCAAATAATCAGAGGCATGATGCACGCTAGTTTCTAGTTTCAATGATTATCATAAAAATATAAAGATGAAACTCATCAAATTTAAATTTTGGTCCTCGCTAATTCATGATATTTCATACATTGGCCTAAAATACAAACTAATAAATAATACGAAAAAAGGGTTTAAAATATTCTTCACCTATTGGAAATGGTATAAAAATGTATTCATCCACCTTTGAGCTCTATATAATGTCCTTCACATCCATCTTTGGATCCAAATGCCCTTATATTTAACAACCCCAATATTTAATTAAAAATTAATTCATTAGTAATGTGTCCACTTATTAAAAAAATAAGTAAAAAGCCCGCACAAAAGCTAATAGGTCCATCCTGATTATCTTAAAGTTCTAGTAAGCTTCGGCAAACTTAATAATATTTTTGGAGTTGACCTATTTAGATAATTTTTTTTCCCATTCTATTCCTACTAAGTGATTGACGCTCACCCAAGATTCTAAAATTGGGCCAAACAAGTAGCTTTCGAGAATGATCAATGTCTGTAAATTGTTGGCGGTACCATGCTTGGAGGAAAATTTTCAATTAATTTATTGGTATTTGTATCAAGAATCTTTAATTTAGGAGGCAGATTTTCAGTTAATTTATTGGTACATTGACTAAAAATATGTACCAAACAAGTTGCTAATAATACACAAGATTAATGCATACATTATTTTTGTAATACACTCTACCAAACGGCCCCTTACTGTTTTTGCCTAAGTCCATTGAAATATTTCTAGTGAAATTGTTTTACCATAGCTGCAATGCTTCCAGTTTCATAGGCCTCAAAACTAAATTCCTCATCCTAGAATATAAATCACATAAAGCTAATTACACACAATCTATTAAAGATCGAGAACTTCCTTAGTCAAGTTTGAGATCCTTTTTTTCGCACATTCAGAGAAATTGAATATAATTCATAGAACCTAAATTTTCACGAAATCAAGAAACAATTAGACAAAAAGAACTAAAGTAATAATATTCAAGCATATTGGTGTATATTTTTCACTTCAAGATCTGAAATCAGATTCAAATCCGAAATCATATAGAAAAATGTAACATACAAAAAATGTTCATGTGTAATTTTTAATAAATATATATTAATCAGGAATAAGTATAACAATTGTTCACCAGATCAAACATGAAAACAATGAAAAAAATAATAAATAAAAAATAGGTTATTTAATATTTTAATTAATTAAATGGGACCAATTAAGAATTGACATGTTACTAATTAAATCTTTTTTTTAATTTAATATTGAAATTGTTTAATATAAGGGTATTTTGGAGCCTAAAAGTGGATGTAAAGGGCATTTTGGAGCTCAGATGGGGATTTAAAGGACATTATAAAGTCCAAAAGTGGATGAATGATATTTTTCTACCATTTTCAATAGGTGTAAAGAATAATTTCATTATTAACTAGTAATGTATATGTAGACCAACACTGATGTGTATATGACGACTAATTTTTATAATAAAAAAGCACTTTTTTTTTCCCTTGTAGCACTACGTACGTTGATTTAATACAAATCGTTATTTTATTGTCAATATTGGATAGGGTTGTGCTCGAAACAACACCTATATTATTTGAGAGAAAATAATTAAAACAATTAACAACCGGTTGTTCCTTTCCATTATTGCTAATCATATTATTTAAAAAGAATATAATCCCCTCTTGGGGTTTCCAAAAGTCATATTAGCTACATTTTTTAAAATGTTCTACAAATCATGAACGTATCTTATACTTTATAACAAATTTTAAAATATAGTTTCGAAAATATTTTATTAATGAAGATAATTAAGATATTTTTACGTATATAGACAATATATAGAGAATTATAAGAGAGACGTAAAATTTAAACATACACGCGCACATGCACATGCACACACATACATCATTAAATACTTTCTCTAATACATATAGTATAAAATAATAATCACAAAAACAATATTCTAGAGAATGGAAACATATGAGGAATAATTGTTCAGGCAATCATAGAGTAATATGAGCACAGAGAAGCAACGAGCTTGTTTTCGTACAGAAAATATTTTCTAAAAAATTTTAAACCAAACGACCACACTCATAGAATTAACAAAAAAGGAAGTGGTGCTGACAGAGTACTAAACAAAGAAGGCATCGTCCAAATGATGCGCATCAAGTTTGTTAGAAACCAGTTCTAGAGAAAGACAACATACATACATGCAGTAGTTTAATCGTCCAAAATGGGACTGCATAACAAAAGGAGATGCTGCTACACATGGATTCACAGAGGAGGGGTTCAAAGTAGCTCTTTTGGACATAGAGGGGAATAAGTCTTTTAACTTACCTCCATGGCAACAATTAGATAAGAGGATGAATGCTACAAATTTGGCATCACCTTTTACTTTTTTCTTCGTGGATATGGATGTTCGCTCTCACCCTTTTCCTAATATTCAACTATTAATTTGATCTATGATTCTAGATGACTCTATTTTTTTGAAATATTTTTAAAGTACTTTTTGAAGATATGGGCCGCCAATTTCTTGGCTGTTTTACAAATTGATGAGCTATAAGATGCCTCATGAATGATCCAATATTCACCCAACCAATAATTTGACCAACTAATTAGAGCACTCCACAAGCCATGAAAACAGGTAAAAGTCCAATCTTTTAGCACCAATATTTTGTATTATAAACGGTTTCAACTTCAATCTTTTGTATAGGTTGTTCTGCAGCAATAGTGAGTTCACCAGCCATTGTAGGTACAAGGATGTCTTCCCAAATCAAGAGAACCAAATTGAAGTACATTAGTGGATTGAACTCATTTGGAGGTCAAAAGACAAATAACCATGTTGCCTCATTAGGCCTTCCTATGTGCTCATTGAAAACACCATCACATGAAGCCAAAGGTGGAGCTTTGTCCTCTAACTACAATGCTGCTCCCTTGAGATTTTCAAATCAGGTTTCTAGAGAAAAGCTCCTTAAAAAGTGTAATCCTTAACTTATTGATCATCAACTCCAAGCTTCAAAAAATAATACTACACAATGATCCAAATTGATTAATATGCTCAAATATTTCCAACAATTAGATATTCCAAATAAATCAAAACATGTCCAAACATTCTTGTCAATTCCCCCTTAGGACTCACAAGTTGGTTGCACTTTGAACAATTGTCAATCAAAAGAAGGAAAAAAAAAAAAATCTGTGGACAAAAGCAAGTTTCTAACAAGTCAATTAGTTCTAATACTTGTGTTGCAATATGCAGATGTTATCTTGTCAGGCCCTAAAGCTAACAAGCACTTTGTGCTAGTTCATACGGGATGTCATGGATCCTGGTCATGGTATAAGATTATAGAATTGGTGAAATCTTCAGGGAATTACGTCACAGCTCTCGACTTGGGTGCATCAGGAACCAATGCGAAACAGGCTCTAGAAATCCCAACTTTTTCTGATTATGTCAGTCCGTTAATGAAGTTCATGGCTTCACTTCCTGCAGATAAAAAAGTAGTTCTTGTAGGCCATAGCTTTGGTGGACTCGCCATTTCTAAAGCCATGGAAACCTTCCCAGAAAAGATTTCAGCTGCTGTATTTGTCACTGCTCTTATGCCTAGTCCACCTCTCAATGCAACCATTGTCTACACTGAGGTACCAATATGATTTTTTATCTTTATTTAAACCCTTACATGTTTGAAAGTAAATATACTTCGTTATAGTCATGTGATGCAGTATTACCTGAACTGGATAACCGCGTTACATATGACAATGGACCTGAGAATCCTCCAACCACCCTCGTCCTAGGTCCAAAGTTCATGGCAACTAATCTTTACCACCTGAGTCCAATTAAGGTAAGCAAATCATCGCAAAAATGTGTACTGCAGTTAAAATAGCCAATAAATTCTGTTACTATGGTCATGAGAATGACCTTAAATGACTTCTTTCGTCAAAAATATCAGTATATATATATGCATCAGTATAATTTTAGTCAACTATTTTTTTCCTTTCTCGGTGTTAGGATTTGACGATGGCCACTAAACTAGTATGTCCACTATATTTATATCCCGTGGAAGATATTTCCAAGGAGATAGTTCTTTCAAAAAAAAGGTATGGATCAATTAGGCGAGTGTTCATTGTTGCTGCGGAAAGTAAAGCTTTCAAGAAAGAATTTCAACGATGGATGATCGAAAATAATCCACCAGATGAAGTGGAAGAGATCTCAGGATCTGATCACATGGTCATGATGTCTCGACCGCAACAACTTTTTAATTCCCTTCTGCGCATTGCCAATTCATATGTTTGATTCATTATATGATGATTTCAGTTTTTCCATAGAAGTCCTACTTAATTCGACACTTCAATCATTTTATTCAATTGTTATTTTCTTTTATTGTAATTTAAGTGTTTGGAATTGACGTGAATAAATGATTCTATTTTCTTGCTTCTGATTCATCGTCCAATTGTTAGAACCGTATTTTGATTCATATAGATTTTCTATTAAAAAAAGCTACATATTTTACACAACATTATCGATCAATTTCTTAAAATCAGATTGTCTATAACATAAAATAATCTGTATTACACCAAAGATTTTTGCACGTGAATTCAAGATTTGAAACTTTTGAGGTTATAATTCAAGAATGTAACTATTTCACCTATTAAAATTTTAAAATAAAATAATTCGAAGATATTCTTATAATTTATTACAAAATTACTTCCTTTAACACTCATATGATCATTTGGAAATGCGACCTGCAACTTATGACATCTACAGACTATTGTTCTAGGACGTAGTTGATAATACTAGTACTATAAAAGTAAGAGATTTAACATATATAAAATTTCCTTGCTTTTTTTTTTAATATATAATTTCTCTTGAACATCCTAATTAGCAATATATCCAGAACAATGTGCCTTTCCACCAAAATGACCAAATAATAACTTAAACAATGCTAACATGTGCTTTGTTCTCTTCTAAAACTAAAAGCTTAGATTATTCAGTAAGCTCAATCAAATATTGTCCTAAAACACATGCTAATTATCAAACTAGACCAATGATGATGTGTATACAGCTAATTTTTATAATTAAAAAACACCTTCTTTTTAAAATAAAAAAATAAAAAAAATTGACCTGATAATGCTACACGTTGGTTTAATCTATCGTTATTTTATATTGCTATCACTATATATATATATATATATATAAAAGCTGGGTCCTTGATACTCCTCCTATATTATTTGGGAGAGAACTAATAAAAATGAAAAACAAGAGTTGTTTCTTGCCATTATTGCTATTTGTACTTTTTTTAAAAAAAAATATAATCTCCTCTTGGGGGTTTCCAAACGCCATAATTAGCTAAGATTTCTATGTTCTACAAATCATGAACGTATCTTATATTTTATGATAAATTCTTAAAAGATGATATTTGCTTCATTTCCTCTGCGAAATTGTTATGAATTAATCGTACGTAAATAATTTTAGTGAATATGAGAAGCCTATGAAATTCTACGTTATCTTTATTTAAACTCTTAAATGTTTGGAACTAAATATACAAAAATTACATATCTATTCAAGTACGTACTTAATCGCAAAATCAACTTGGAACGGATATAAATTATTTCCTTTCTTGGTGTTGGGATTTGACGATGGCCACTAAACTAGTAACGCCATCCTACGGAGATAGTTGGACTGCATACACTCTATTCTTTCCAGATTTCACTTTGTGGGAATACACCGAGTCTGTTGTTCTTGTATAGTTCTTTTCTTGTATGCATTAGTAAGGTGAGATTTTATAGAAATGAAGCTTTGAAGAAAAAATTTCAAAAATGGATAGATTGAAAATAATTCACCAAATGAAATACTAGAAGAGATCTGTGGCTCAGATCGATCACATGGTCATGATGTTGAAACCCTAACAACTTTGTACTATCTTTCAGGACATAGCCAATTAACATATTTGATTATGCATGTCTATGGCGATATGAGTTTTTCCATAGAAATCCTAGTTAATTTGATATTTCAATCATTTTCTTATATTTGTTATTTTCTTTTATTGTAATTTCAGTGTTTGCCATTGATGCCAATAAAATAATTTTATTTTCTTGCCTCTCATTTGTCTTACTGTTAGACTCGTACATACAGTTTTTTGTGTGTGAAAAAAGCTCCATTTTATAAAATAGTACCAATTTCTTTAAATCAGATTGTCCAATTTATAAAAGCAACCAATATTAGTCAAATAGTTATTTCAAATAAAATTAGAATTTGAAATTTTGAGGTTATAGTCCAAGAATCCAAGATTTGTCCTGAATTTTCTTCTTTACTTGGATTCTATCATAATTGTGTTTTAATTCGAAAAGCTTTTCTTAGTGGAAAAGGTTTCCGTGTAGGAAACAATCTCTTCCATAATTGGTTAATTCTTTTTTGTGGAGAAGTTTTGAACTTTTATAAATAGAAAGATCTCTCTTCGCAAGATACAACATTGTATCCCCACAATGTAGTAGAGTTTTGGTTTAGATTTTTAATATTTAGGCCAATTGGCCGAATCATATCAATAATATTATGTTTTAATATATTTTTTTTTCATCTTATTTATCCTCTCAATAGTTTGCAACTATTAGCTTCCACATGACGCCCTCTCGATTTTGAAGTATAAGAGTCTATGGTTCAATGGTTCGATGGTTCAAACTGAATGAGCTTTGAAGGTGCGGTATATAATACTTTCATCAATTTCAAGTCTATATTGTAGATGAATGAGTGTTTGGCAATCATATCATTCTAATATATTGCAGAAGAATGTTCGATTTGACTTTGAGAATTATTTTGTGTAAAATGTTAGGTTTAATTGTATTGTTCTAATATCTCAATTATTATAGTTTATGTTCAATTACTATCTGTTGTTTTTTTACCTAATACAAGTGGTAGATGAAGTTCGGTCGAGCTTCAAGGAATTTTTGTGTAAAAGTTATGTTTAATCATATTGTCATGATATCTCGTTCATTGTATTTTTTTGTTGTATTTTAAAGGTGATAGACGAAGGTTCGAGCTTTGAGTGATTTTTTTGTAAAGGTTAGGTTTAATCATATTTTTTTGTTGAAGTTTCTACTCTATTACTATCTGTTGTTTTTGTATTATTATCCGTTATGTGACGTTGGAAAATAAAATTTTATTTACGTGACTATCTACAAGTCTTTAAAGTCAACTGTTATTTTTCAATAAATTATTTTCTTTTATATATTTTATATTAATGACTCGACATGAAGCACACATGTAACACATGTATACTTGGCTAGTTATTTTAAAAAAGAGAAAGTAAATAAGGAATTTACGTAATTATTTAAAAGAATAGAAATTTTAAGTAGTTAACACTTAAATTAAATTGTGTTATTAAGTAATTTTTCCAAAAATAAAATTAGCCCAATCTAATACAGCATCCAGGCCCATTCTCTATTCCTAGAAAAGAGGGATTTGTCGGAGAAGTCTACAAATGACAAGATTTAATGAATAAAACATCTTATTCCTAAAAAAAAATCTATTGTTTAGATATTTTTAGTTTTGGGCACTAAATAAATTTGTATATTCAATCGATTTGTCTATATAAATGGAAAAGATAAATAATTTGAACTTGCATTCTAATCGAGCAGGTAGATCATGAAATCGAACCTCGTTGTCACTCATTTTTCAAAAGAAAAATAATTTTTTTTTCATGTGTTTGACTCATAAAAAAAAATTAGATCCGCACGTGAGGAGTGTGTTGAAAATATAATTGAAATACAAGTTAAGAGACGTAAATGATTTCCATCAACTGAAAAAAGTTTGTTCAAATCCTTCATAAAAGCAAAAACTATTCTCACACAAGAGCAAATTAATCTAACTTTTGTATTTCAACTGTTCTATAGACTACATCAACGATAAAAATTGGATTAGTTTTGATTGGTCTGGCGATTCAATTTCAAAATTCAACCTATTGGAGACTTAGTCATTATCATTATTTGATTGTTCACTTTATATATCAATGAATCGTCGTCTAATCATTTGCATTGCACCTTAAAACCCCAAAACATTCCACACTACCCATAGAGTCTCATGGATTGATATTTGTTCTTACTTTCTTATCATTATTGAATTTGTTTTCCGGAAAAACACACACAATTTTTTATATTTAGCTATCAATCACATCCCAAATTCTAACCAGTGTCTTCTAGAAATTCCCTAGTTTTAAATTTGGATAAAAGATACCAAATATTCTTAAAAGTATTAAAAAGAAATCAAGTTGATCGATCTTATCCTGTTATTGATTTTGAACAAACACATTACTTTTTAAAATGTCTCAGTCGATCCGTCACAATCAAGTCCTATAAAAATAAAATTCATTTCATTGTCCCCATGACACTTTTCTTACTTACTACAACCAAAATATATGCACTTTCTTTCCATGTAATTATTATCATATTCCTGTTTAATTTATACCCAGCTAGAGAGCAATGTCATAAAACACCAAAAAGAAACAACAGAAAAAAAAAAAAACAAAGAGAGAGAGAGAACACAGGGACAGCTGATCACTGTATTTGATGATTTTTTAATTTCTGTGAGAGACGTATGAATCATTTTCCAACCATTTAATTTCTTGCATTTAAATTTGTCATATCATTAGGGCATTTCAACAAATTTGATGGTCTAAAACTAGATTTGAATAAGAGGTTTCAAGCATATTCAATAAAATTAGTTTTTGTGTATCATAAGTGTATTTTGTATGTCAACATACATCTTGTGCGAAATGCGTGCATCTCCGACGGCATACGTGCATCTTATGTGCATTTTGTGTGCCATACATGCATGTCGTTGTCAATTATTAAAATTATATAGTATCACATAGATATTATCGTTAAATATACCTGTAAGTATATATACTATCATTGAGAACTATCTTCGAACTTAATTTAATATTCTTAAGGAAAAAAACTCTAAACAACTAACCTTACTTTTAGTAACTATTGAAAATGAGTCCTCAAAAATTATTTTATTTTTTCCAAAAGTTTCTCTTGAAATTTAACACTACATAAAGAAAATAATTTATATTTTTAGAAAAAATGAAGCCCCAAGCCATTTATGATCGAACCTGACCTGTATATCATTTTGGATAGGATGATGAAGATTACTCAATGCTATAACAAAAATATTTTGGCCAATAATTTGTGCGTCATATATACGAGTGTTATATAAGGTACTTGTTTTCTCTCAAACACACAAAATAAGACAAGTATCTACTAGGTCACAATTAAGTCTCAACCTGTTTGAGTACTACGTGCCTTGTAAATGTGCATTTGTCGGACCAAAAAGACACCAAACTCTAGATGGTCAAACCAAAAATGATTTTTTCTTTTTGTTGTAGCTTTCTAAGTTGGTTGATGTCAATATCTTCAGCTTGTTTGATTTTTAATTTCTCTTTATTACATCCTAGTTAGGTACAAAAGATGAAGCATTATATTAATCAATATCCCTTTTTCCCTTTCATATAATGTTAATCTAAAAAGATTCTAGAGACAACCTCTGAAGAGACATGCAAAGTGCCTCTTCACCAAAAAGTAACATAAACAATTTTTTTTAGTACAAAAAAGTAACTTAAGCAATGCCATCATGCATGTATTATATTCACTTTTAAATTAAAAGATCAGTTTAGGTGAAAATTAATCACTAAGCTTGTCAACTAGCTAAACTCAATCAATGAGAATCTTCATACTTATCCAATTATCAGATTCAGATGTACTTTAATTAGTTTCAAATAGTTCAACAGAACCAAATACTTTATATACGGATCAAAGAAATATGATTAAATTTTTAATAAAAACCATTAAATTTGATTTCATGATTGCAAAAGTGTAAAAAAATTAAACTCGATCTTTAATTTGAACTGTAAATTCGTCTCTGTCATTAATATTTCATTTTCCTAAAACACATAATATAGCACTCATATCATTTTAACGTAGATCCAACGTTGATGTGTGTACGGCTATATTTTTCTAATCAAAAGCACTTTTGTTTTTCGTTCTTTAACTAATATTATATGATACGTTGATTTAATACATTGTTATTTCTCTGCCAACACGATATATATGGGATAAGGTTGTCAATATATTTATATTATTATTGCCAACATCACCCACACAAGTTGAAACCATTCACAATGTTTTTCCATGCTATTATTTCAATTATTAGTACTATTTTTTTTACTAATATAATCCCCGTCTCTTGGGGGTTTTCAAAAGCCATATATATACTTAGGTTAGCTTTGTATTTGTTCTACAAATTATCATTAACGTATCTTGAAAACTATAAATAGCAGAGGTACTGGAGTTGAATCAAAGAGAAAAAATAAATACGCGCAAAATAGAGAGTGGAGAGAAGAATAAAGGGATGATTCAAAGGTTGGAAATGTTCATTGGAATGGTGAAATTGGCGTTTGAGTTCGTTGAGGTGTTTGTGAAAGCCATCTCGGTCGAAGATGAATCATCTTCAGCCGAGATGAACTATGTTGCTCAAACGCCCTACATCGGCCTACTTCCATAATACTGGTCCGACTTATTCAGATTTAGTAAATTTTGTACGTCTTACTGAATTCAGAAGAAACCAAGTAGCTAGCTAGCTTTCTATATGACTGCAGCTTAGCTTTTTTCTCCGTCACGAGGCTTTGTAAAATGAAAAAAACAAAAGAGCTTTCTTGGGAGAGAGCTAGGTGTTAGATTTTTTATTTTTTTTGGTAGTTAATTTCTTTATTTTTCTTTTTTTGTACGTGTTGTAATTTTTGGTTAGTTATTTTCATCTAATGTGATTTGCCGTGAACTTATAATAAATATTGGCAGCTTTGAGTTCTGTTCATTCCTTCATGCACTATCAATTAATTAATTGCTTGATCAAGCACTGATATAGTCTATCTCTGATCTTTCCCCTCAAGTATGGTGTACCTTAGACCTGAGGGTGTGGCCGGTGAAACTATGAGATTTTGAATTTGAATTTAAAGTGATTTATTTTCATCCATTTTAATGTTGATGAGCGCAACGTTTGTATGATGAATCCCTTTGGTACCTATGGCCAAATCGAGCAATCATCCCTTTATGGGATGTGTCCCTTCCTCACGTACCTTATTTTCGCCTTTTATGGATACTACTATTAAGGTTTCAAGCACTCTTCCATTTTTTCTTGCATTGATTCTTTTTCGAAGAATACAATTTTATTTTATTTTTTGATAGTAAACTGTGAAATAATTATCATATCAACCAAATTCAATACACCTAAAGAACAGACAAGTAGCCTAGCCACCTACAAGCAGGGGACAAGACTCTCATGCATCAAGTCAGACAAAGCTATACATATGAAAATAATTACTCTCTAACATCCTAAATGCTGTATCAATTGTCTACATCTACTAGCTCTTTTTGTACACTTTCATTGGCCAATTCTTTCCTTAATCTCCATTTGAATCTAGCCTATCACCACATCCCTCGGTAAGAACAAATTCTGAAACTACTTTGAATTTCTAGCTTTCCACGTGCGATATATACTTGCACCCCAAATTGGTGTGGCTATTTCTTTGTGAAACTGCTTCCACCTTCTACTCTTGTCCCATCTCAACGTTTGCTTAGCTGTAAAGTTCAACAATGAAATACCCGACCATCCTTGTAGTGCTTGCTTCACCTCTTTAGCCCCATCACATTCCACGAACAAGTGTTTTTGTGTCTTCAGTTAGTCAGCATCACCATAGACCACATTTCTCATCTTCAATTGGCAAGTTAATTAAGTCTCAGCATCTAGCCTTAGTAATCTCTCCTGATAGGCCAGCCAAATGATGAACCTATGTCTTGGCATCATTATAGAGTTTCAAACCAAATCTGCCTCCTGGCACTTTTAACTGTCTTCCAAGCATTGCATTATAACTATGTGAAACTGAATAGACATCATTCCTTGTCAACGTATAAGCTCCATTCATGTACCAGTGCACCATATTTCTTTTGATAGAATTGAGTTTTCTTCTGTACTAGCTACTATCTACCGGAGAAATATGAGTTCAAATATCAGTGCAATCCTTCATGTAAACCCCATGGACCCGCTTAACCCATGGCATATCCTTCTGCATAGCTAACTATATGCCAGATTAATTTTTCAACTGATGCAGTGTTCCACTCTTTACTTCTCTTGATATTTAAACCCCCATACATCTTAGGCCTACGTACTACCTCCCAGGACACCATTCACACCAAATCTACTTTCCTTTTATTAGTGGAGCACCCCACACGTAGTCCCTATATAACCTATCCACTTCTTTTAATATACTCTTGGGTAGGATAATTTGAACAGGGCAAATTTTTATTTTTTAGGATACAGTATTTTTAGGACAAAAAAAGTTATATATGATATATCATACATGTATAGATCAAAACATACCATATATATATATATATATATATATATATATATATATATATATATATATATGGTATGTTTTGATCTATACATGTATGATATATCATATATAACTTTTTTTGTCCTAAAAATACTGTATCCTAAAAAATAAAAATTTGCCCTGTTCAAATTATCCTACCCAAGAGTATATTAAAAGAAGTGGATAGGTTATATAGGGACTACGTGTGGGGTGCTCCACTAATAAAAGGAAAGTAGATTTGGTGTGAATGGTGTCCTGGGAGGTAGTACGTAGGCCTAAGATGTATGGGGGTTTAAATATCAAGAGAAGTAAAGAGTGGAACACTGCATCAGTTGAAAAATTAATCTGGCATATAGTTAGCTATGCAGAAGGATATGCCATGGGTTAAGCGGGTCCATGGGGTTTACATGAAGGATTGCACTGATATTTGAACTCATATTTCTCCGGTAGATAGTAGCTAGTACAGAAGAAAACTCAATTCTATCAAAAGAAATATGGTGCACTGGTACATGAATGGAGCTTATACGTTGACAAGGAATGATGTCTATTCAGTTTCACATAGTTATAATGCAATGCTTGGAAGACAGTTAAAAGTGCCAGGAGGCAGATTTGGTTTGAAACTCTATAATGATGCCAAGACATAGGTTCATCATTTGGCTGGCCTATCAGGAGAGATTACTAAGGCTAGATGCTGAGACTTAATTAACTTGCCAATTGAAGATGAGAAATGTGGTCTATGGTGATGCTGACTAACTGAAGACACAAAAACACTTGTTCGTGGAATGTGATGGGGCTAAAGAGGTGAAGCAAGCACTACAAGGATGGTCGGGTATTTCATTGTTGAACTTTACAGCTAAGCAAACGTTGAGATGGGACAAGAGTAGAAGGTGGAAGCAGTTTCACAAAGAAATAGCCACACCAATTTGGGGTGCAAGTATATATCGCACGTGGAAAGCTAGAAATTCAAAGTAGTTTCAGAATTTGTTCTTACCGAGGGATGTGGTGATAGGCTAGATTCAAATGGAGATTAAGGAAAGAATTGGCCAATGAAAGTGTACAAAAAGAGCTAGTAGATGTAGACAATTGATACAGCATTTAGGATGTTAGAGAGTAATTATTTTCATATGTATAGCTTTGTCTGACTTGATGCATGAGAGTCTTGTCCCCTGCTTGTAGGTGGCTAGGCTACTTGTCTGTTCTTTAGGTGTATTGAATTTGGTTGATATGATAATTATTTCACAGTTTACTATCAAAAAATAAAATAAAATTGTATTCTTCGAAAAAGAATCAATGCAAGAAAAAATGGAAGAGTGCTTGAAACCTTAATAGTAGTATCCATAAAAGGCGAAAATAAGGTACGTGAGGAAGGGACACATCCCATAAAGGGATGATTGCTCGATTTGGCCATAGGTACCAAAGGGATTCATCATACAAACGTTGCGCTCATCAACATTAAAATGGATGAAAATAAATCACTTTAAATTCAAATTCAAAATCTCATAGTTTCACCGGCCACACCCTCAGGTCTAAGGTACACCATACTTGAGGGGAAAGATCAGAGATAGACTATATCAGTGCTTGATCAAGCAATTAATTAATTGATAGTGCATGAAGGAATGAACAGAACTCAAAGCTGCCAATATTTATTATAAGTTCACGGCAAATCACATTAGATGAAAATAACTAACCAAAAATTACAACACGTACAAAAAAAGAAAAATAAAGAAATTAACTACCAAAAAAAATAAAAAATCTAACACCTAGCTCTCTCCCAAGAAAGCTCTTTTGTTTTTTTCATTTTACAAAGCCTCGTGACGGAGAAAAAAGCTAAGCTGCAGTCATATAGAAAGCTAGCTAGCTACTTGGTTTCTTCTGAATTCAGTAAGACGTACAAAATTTACTAAATCTGAATAAGTCGGACCAGTATTATGGAAGTAGGCCGATGTAGGGCGTTTGAGCAACATAGTTCATCTCGGCTGAAGATGATTCATCTTCGACCGAGATGGCTTTCACAAACACCTCAACGAACTCAAACGCCAATTTCACCATTCCAATGAACATTTCCAACCTTTGAATCATCCCTTTATTCTTCTCTCCACTCTCTATTTTGCGCGTATTTATTTTTTCTCTTTGATTCAACTCCAGTACCTCTGCTATTTATAGTTTTCAAGATACGTTAATGATAATTTGTAGAACAAATACAAAGCTAACCTAAGTATATATATGGCTTTTGAAAACCCCCAAGAGACGGGGATTATATTAGTAAAAAAAATAGTACTAATAATTGAAATAATAGCATGGAAAAACATTGTGAATGGTTTCAACTTGTGTGGGTGATGTTGGCAATAATAATATAAATATATTGACAACCTTATCCCATATATATCGTGTTGGCAGAGAAATAACAATGTATTAAATCAACGTATCATATAATATTAGTTAAAGAACGAAAAACAAAAGTGCTTTTGATTAGAAAAATATAGCCGTACACACATCAACGTTGGATCTACGTTAAAATGATATGAGTGCTATATTATGTGTTTTAGGAAAATGAAATATTAATGACAGAGACGAATTTACAGTTCAAATTAAAGATCGAGTTTAATTTTTTTACACTTTTGCAATCATGAAATCAAATTTAATGGTTTTTATTAAAAATTTAATCATATTTCTTTGATCCGTATATAAAGTATTTGGTTCTGTTGAACTATTTGAAACTAATTAAAGTACATCTGAATCTGATAATTGGATAAGTATGAAGATTCTCATTGATTGAGTTTAGCTAGTTGACAAGCTTAGTGATTAATTTTCACCTAAACTGATCTTTTAATTTAAAAGTGAATATAATACATGCATGATGGCATTGCTTAAGTTACTTTTTTGTACTAAAAAAAATTGTTTATGTTACTTTTTGGTGAAGAGGCACTTTGCATGTCTCTTCAGAGGTTGTCTCTAGAATCTTTTTAGATTAACATTATATGAAAGGGAAAAAGGGATATTGATTAATATAATGCTTCATCTTTTGTACCTAACTAGGATGTAATAAAGAGAAATTAAAAATCAAACAAGCTGAAGATATTGACATCAACCAACTTAGAAAGCTACAACAAAAAGAAAAAATCATTTTTGGTTTGACCATCTAGAGTTTGGTGTCTTTTTGGTCCGACAAATGCACATTTACAAGGCACGTAGTACTCAAACAGGTTGAGACTTAATTGTGACCTAGTAGATACTTGTCTTATTTTGTGTGTTTGAGAGAAAACAAGTACCTTATATAACACTCGTATATATGACGCACAAATTATTGGCCAAAATATTTTTGTTATAGCATTGAGTAATCTTCATCATCCTATCCAAAATGATATACAGGTCAGGTTCGATCATAAATGGCTTGGGGCTTCATTTTTTCTAAAAATATAAATTATTTTCTTTATGTAGTGTTAAATTTCAAGAGAAACTTTTGGAAAAAATAAAATAATTTTTGAGGACTCATTTTCAATAGTTACTAAAAGTAAGGTTAGTTGTTTAGAGTTTTTTTCCTTAAGAATATTAAATTAAGTTCGAAGATAGTTCTCAATGATAGTATATATACTTACAGGTATATTTAACGATAATATCTATGTGATACTATATAATTTTAATAATTGACAACGACATGCATGTATGGCACACAAAATGCACATAAGATGCACGTATGCCGTCGGAGATGCACGCATTTCGCACAAGATGTATGTTGACATACAAAATACACTTATGATACACAAAAACTAATTTTATTGAATATGCTTGAAACCTCTTATTCAAATCTAGTTTTAGACCATCAAATTTGTTGAAATGCCCTAATGATATGACAAATTTAAATGCAAGAAATTAAATGGTTGGAAAATGATTCATACGTCTCTCACAGAAATTAAAAAATCATCAAATACAGTGATCAGCTGTCCCTGTGTTCTCTCTCTCTCTTTGTTTTTTTTTTTTTCTGTTGTTTCTTTTTGGTGTTTTATGACATTGCTCTCTAGCTGGGTATAAATTAAACAGGAATATGATAATAATTACATGGAAAGAAAGTGCATATATTTTGGTTGTAGTAAGTAAGAAAAGTGTCATGGGGACAATGAAATGAATTTTATTTTTATAGGACTTGATTGTGACGGATCGACTGAGACATTTTAAAAAGTAATGTGTTTGTTCAAAATCAATAACAGGATAAGATCGATCAACTTGATTTCTTTTTAATACTTTTAAGAATATTTGGTATCTTTTATCCAAATTTAAAACTAGGGAATTTCTAGAAGACACTGGTTAGAATTTGGGATGTGATTGATAGCTAAATATAAAAAATTGTGTGTGTTTTTCCGGAAAACAAATTCAATAATGATAAGAAAGTAAGAACAAATATCAATCCATGAGACTCTATGGGTAGTGTGGAATGTTTTGGGGTTTTAAGGTGCAATGCAAATGATTAGACGACGATTCATTGATATATAAAGTGAACAATCAAATAATGATAATGACTAAGTCTCCAATAGGTTGAATTTTGAAATTGAATCGCCAGACCAATCAAAACTAATCCAATTTTTATCGTTGATGTAGTCTATAGAACAGTTGAAATACAAAAGTTAGATTAATTTGCTCTTGTGTGAGAATAGTTTTTGCTTTTATGAAGGATTTGAACAAACTTTTTTCAGTTGATGGAAATCATTTACGTCTCTTAACTTGTATTTCAATTATATTTTCAACACACTCCTCACGTGCGGATCTAATTTTTTTTTATGAGTCAAACACATGAAAAAAAAATTATTTTTCTTTTGAAAAATGAGTGACAACGAGGTTCGATTTCATGATCTACCTGCTCGATTAGAATGCAAGTTCAAATTATTTATCTTTTCCATTTATATAGACAAATCGATTGAATATACAAATTTATTTAGTGCCCAAAACTAAAAATATCTAAACAATAGATTTTTTTTTAGGAATAAGATGTTTTATTCATTAAATCTTGTCATTTGTAGACTTCTCCGACAAATCCCTCTTTTCTAGGAATAGAGAATGGGCCTGGATGCTGTATTAGATTGGGCTAATTTTATTTTTGGAAAAATTACTTAATAACACAATTTAATTTAAGTGTTAACTACTTAAAATTTCTATTCTTTTAAATAATTACGTAAATTCCTTATTTACTTTCTCTTTTTTAAAATAACTAGCCAAGTATACATGTGTTACATGTGTGCTTCATGTCGAGTCATTAATATAAAATATATAAAAGAAAATAATTTATTGAAAAATAACAGTTGACTTTAAAGACTTGTAGATAGTCACGTAAATAAAATTTTATTTTCCAACGTCACATAACGGATAATAATACAAAAACAACAGATAGTAATAGAGTAGAAACTTCAACAAAAAAATATGATTAAACCTAACCTTTACAAAAAAATCACTCAAAGCTCGAACCTTCGTCTATCACCTTTAAAATACAACAAAAAAATACAATGAACGAGATATCATGACAATATGATTAAACATAACTTTTACACAAAAATTCCTTGAAGCTCGACCGAACTTCATCTACCACTTGTATTAGGTAAAAAAACAACAGATAGTAATTGAACATAAACTATAATAATTGAGATATTAGAACAATACAATTAAACCTAACATTTTACACAAAATAATTCTCAAAGTCAAATCGAACATTCTTCTGCAATATATTAGAATGATATGATTGCCAAACACTCATTCATCTACAATATAGACTTGAAATTGATGAAAGTATTATATACCGCACCTTCAAAGCTCATTCAGTTTGAACCATCGAACCATTGAACCATAGACTCTTATACTTCAAAATCGAGAGGGCGTCATGTGGAAGCTAATAGTTGCAAACTATTGAGAGGATAAATAAGATGAAAAAAAAATATATTAAAACATAATATTATTGATATGATTCGGCCAATTGGCCTAAATATTAAAAATCTAAACCAAAACTCTACTACATTGTGGGGATACAATGTTGTATCTTGCGAAGAGAGATCTTTCTATTTATAAAAGTTCAAAACTTCTCCACAAAAAAGAATTAACCAATTATGGAAGAGATTGTTTCCTACACGGAAACCTTTTCCACTAAGAAAAGCTTTTCGAATTAAAACACAATTATGATAGAATCCAAGTAAAGAAGAAAATTCAGGACAAATCTTGGATTCTTGGACTATAACCTCAAAATTTCAAATTCTAATTTTATTTGAAATAACTATTTGACTAATATTGGTTGCTTTTATAAATTGGACAATCTGATTTAAAGAAATTGGTACTATTTTATAAAATGGAGCTTTTTTCACACACAAAAAACTGTATGTACGAGTCTAACAGTAAGACAAATGAGAGGCAAGAAAATAAAATTATTTTATTGGCATCAATGGCAAACACTGAAATTACAATAAAAGAAAATAACAAATATAAGAAAATGATTGAAATATCAAATTAACTAGGATTTCTATGGAAAAACTCATATCGCCATAGACATGCATAATCAAATATGTTAATTGGCTATGTCCTGAAAGATAGTACAAAGTTGTTAGGGTTTCAACATCATGACCATGTGATCGATCTGAGCCACAGATCTCTTCTAGTATTTCATTTGGTGAATTATTTTCAATCTATCCATTTTTGAAATTTTTTCTTCAAAGCTTCATTTCTATAAAATCTCACCTTACTAATGCATACAAGAAAAGAACTATACAAGAACAACAGACTCGGTGTATTCCCACAAAGTGAAATCTGGAAAGAATAGAGTGTATGCAGTCCAACTATCTCCGTAGGATGGCGTTACTAGTTTAGTGGCCATCGTCAAATCCCAACACCAAGAAAGGAAATAATTTATATCCGTTCCAAGTTGATTTTGCGATTAAGTACGTACTTGAATAGATATGTAATTTTTGTATATTTAGTTCCAAACATTTAAGAGTTTAAATAAAGATAACGTAGAATTTCATAGGCTTCTCATATTCACTAAAATTATTTACGTACGATTAATTCATAACAATTTCGCAGAGGAAATGAAGCAAATATCATCTTTTAAGAATTTATCATAAAATATAAGATACGTTCATGATTTGTAGAACATAGAAATCTTAGCTAATTATGGCGTTTGGAAACCCCCAAGAGGAGATTATATTTTTTTTTAAAAAAAGTACAAATAGCAATAATGGCAAGAAACAACTCTTGTTTTTCATTTTTATTAGTTCTCTCCCAAATAATATAGGAGGAGTATCAAGGACCCAGCTTTTATATATATATATATATATATAGTGATAGCAATATAAAATAACGATAGATTAAACCAACGTGTAGCATTATCAGGTCAATTTTTTTTATTT
Organism: Capsicum annuum; assembly: GCF_002878395.1. Lineage (NCBI taxonomy): Eukaryota > Viridiplantae > Streptophyta > Magnoliopsida > Solanales > Solanaceae > Capsicum > Capsicum annuum. The sequence continues at coordinate 15,266 of NW_025893936.1, read as the reverse complement.
TTTTATTTTAAAAAGAAGGTGTTTTTTAATTATAAAAATTAGCTGTATACACATCATCATTGGTCTAGTTTGATAATTAGCATGTGTTTTAGGACAATATTTGATTGAGCTTACTGAATAATCTAAGCTTTTAGTTTTAGAAGAGAACAAAGCACATGTTAGCATTGTTTAAGTTATTATTTGGTCATTTTGGTGGAAAGGCACATTGTTCTGGATATATTGCTAATTAGGATGTTCAAGAGAAATTATATATTAAAAAAAAAAGCAAGGAAATTTTATATATGTTAAATCTCTTACTTTTATAGTACTAGTATTATCAACTACGTCCTAGAACAATAGTCTGTAGATGTCATAAGTTGCAGGTCGCATTTCCAAATGATCATATGAGTGTTAAAGGAAGTAATTTTGTAATAAATTATAAGAATATCTTCGAATTATTTTATTTTAAAATTTTAATAGGTGAAATAGTTACATTCTTGAATTATAACCTCAAAAGTTTCAAATCTTGAATTCACGTGCAAAAATCTTTGGTGTAATACAGATTATTTTATGTTATAGACAATCTGATTTTAAGAAATTGATCGATAATGTTGTGTAAAATATGTAGCTTTTTTTAATAGAAAATCTATATGAATCAAAATACGGTTCTAACAATTGGACGATGAATCAGAAGCAAGAAAATAGAATCATTTATTCACGTCAATTCCAAACACTTAAATTACAATAAAAGAAAATAACAATTGAATAAAATGATTGAAGTGTCGAATTAAGTAGGACTTCTATGGAAAAACTGAAATCATCATATAATGAATCAAACATATGAATTGGCAATGCGCAGAAGGGAATTAAAAAGTTGTTGCGGTCGAGACATCATGACCATGTGATCAGATCCTGAGATCTCTTCCACTTCATCTGGTGGATTATTTTCGATCATCCATCGTTGAAATTCTTTCTTGAAAGCTTTACTTTCCGCAGCAACAATGAACACTCGCCTAATTGATCCATACCTTTTTTTTGAAAGAACTATCTCCTTGGAAATATCTTCCACGGGATATAAATATAGTGGACATACTAGTTTAGTGGCCATCGTCAAATCCTAACACCGAGAAAGGAAAAAAATAGTTGACTAAAATTATACTGATGCATATATATATACTGATATTTTTGACGAAAGAAGTCATTTAAGGTCATTCTCATGACCATAGTAACAGAATTTATTGGCTATTTTAACTGCAGTACACATTTTTGCGATGATTTGCTTACCTTAATTGGACTCAGGTGGTAAAGATTAGTTGCCATGAACTTTGGACCTAGGACGAGGGTGGTTGGAGGATTCTCAGGTCCATTGTCATATGTAACGCGGTTATCCAGTTCAGGTAATACTGCATCACATGACTATAACGAAGTATATTTACTTTCAAACATGTAAGGGTTTAAATAAAGATAAAAAATCATATTGGTACCTCAGTGTAGACAATGGTTGCATTGAGAGGTGGACTAGGCATAAGAGCAGTGACAAATACAGCAGCTGAAATCTTTTCTGGGAAGGTTTCCATGGCTTTAGAAATGGCGAGTCCACCAAAGCTATGGCCTACAAGAACTACTTTTTTATCTGCAGGAAGTGAAGCCATGAACTTCATTAACGGACTGACATAATCAGAAAAAGTTGGGATTTCTAGAGCCTGTTTCGCATTGGTTCCTGATGCACCCAAGTCGAGAGCTGTGACGTAATTCCCTGAAGATTTCACCAATTCTATAATCTTATACCATGACCAGGATCCATGACATCCCGTATGAACTAGCACAAAGTGCTTGTTAGCTTTAGGGCCTGACAAGATAACATCTGCATATTGCAACACAAGTATTAGAACTAATTGACTTGTTAGAAACTTGCTTTTGTCCACAGATTTTTTTTTTTTTCCTTCTTTTGATTGACAATTGTTCAAAGTGCAACCAACTTGTGAGTCCTAAGGGGGAATTGACAAGAATGTTTGGACATGTTTTGATTTATTTGGAATATCTAATTGTTGGAAATATTTGAGCATATTAATCAATTTGGATCATTGTGTAGTATTATTTTTTGAAGCTTGGAGTTGATGATCAATAAGTTAAGGATTACACTTTTTAAGGAGCTTTTCTCTAGAAACCTGATTTGAAAATCTCAAGGGAGCAGCATTGTAGTTAGAGGACAAAGCTCCACCTTTGGCTTCATGTGATGGTGTTTTCAATGAGCACATAGGAAGGCCTAATGAGGCAACATGGTTATTTGTCTTTTGACCTCCAAATGAGTTCAATCCACTAATGTACTTCAATTTGGTTCTCTTGATTTGGGAAGACATCCTTGTACCTACAATGGCTGGTGAACTCACTATTGCTGCAGAACAACCTATACAAAAGATTGAAGTTGAAACCGTTTATAATACAAAATATTGGTGCTAAAAGATTGGACTTTTACCTGTTTTCATGGCTTGTGGAGTGCTCTAATTAGTTGGTCAAATTATTGGTTGGGTGAATATTGGATCATTCATGAGGCATCTTATAGCTCATCAATTTGTAAAACAGCCAAGAAATTGGCGGCCCATATCTTCAAAAAGTACTTTAAAAATATTTCAAAAAAATAGAGTCATCTAGAATCATAGATCAAATTAATAGTTGAATATTAGGAAAAGGGTGAGAGCGAACATCCATATCCACGAAGAAAAAAGTAAAAGGTGATGCCAAATTTGTAGCATTCATCCTCTTATCTAATTGTTGCCATGGAGGTAAGTTAAAAGACTTATTCCCCTCTATGTCCAAAAGAGCTACTTTGAACCCCTCCTCTGTGAATCCATGTGTAGCAGCATCTCCTTTTGTTATGCAGTCCCATTTTGGACGATTAAACTACTGCATGTATGTATGTTGTCTTTCTCTAGAACTGGTTTCTAACAAACTTGATGCGCATCATTTGGACGATGCCTTCTTTGTTTAGTACTCTGTCAGCACCACTTCCTTTTTTGTTAATTCTATGAGTGTGGTCGTTTGGTTTAAAATTTTTTAGAAAATATTTTCTGTACGAAAACAAGCTCGTTGCTTCTCTGTGCTCATATTACTCTATGATTGCCTGAACAATTATTCCTCATATGTTTCCATTCTCTAGAATATTGTTTTTGTGATTATTATTTTATACTATATGTATTAGAGAAAGTATTTAATGATGTATGTGTGTGCATGTGCATGTGCGCGTGTATGTTTAAATTTTACGTCTCTCTTATAATTCTCTATATATTGTCTATATACGTAAAAATATCTTAATTATCTTCATTAATAAAATATTTTCGAAACTATATTTTAAAATTTGTTATAAAGTATAAGATACGTTCATGATTTGTAGAACATTTTAAAAAATGTAGCTAATATGACTTTTGGAAACCCCAAGAGGGGATTATATTCTTTTTAAATAATATGATTAGCAATAATGGAAAGGAACAACCGGTTGTTAATTGTTTTAATTATTTTCTCTCAAATAATATAGGTGTTGTTTCGAGCACAACCCTATCCAATATTGACAATAAAATAACGATTTGTATTAAATCAACGTACGTAGTGCTACAAGGGAAAAAAAAAGTGCTTTTTTATTATAAAAATTAGTCGTCATATACACATCAGTGTTGGTCTACATATACATTACTAGTTAATAATGAAATTATTCTTTACACCTATTGAAAATGGTAGAAAAATATCATTCATCCACTTTTGGACTTTATAATGTCCTTTAAATCCCCATCTGAGCTCCAAAATGCCCTTTACATCCACTTTTAGGCTCCAAAATACCCTTATATTAAACAATTTCAATATTAAATTAAAAAAAAGATTTAATTAGTAACATGTCAATTCTTAATTGGTCCCATTTAATTAATTAAAATATTAAATAACCTATTTTTTATTTATTATTTTTTTCATTGTTTTCATGTTTGATCTGGTGAACAATTGTTATACTTATTCCTGATTAATATATATTTATTAAAAATTACACATGAACATTTTTTGTATGTTACATTTTTCTATATGATTTCGGATTTGAATCTGATTTCAGATCTTGAAGTGAAAAATATACACCAATATGCTTGAATATTATTACTTTAGTTCTTTTTGTCTAATTGTTTCTTGATTTCGTGAAAATTTAGGTTCTATGAATTATATTCAATTTCTCTGAATGTGCGAAAAAAAGGATCTCAAACTTGACTAAGGAAGTTCTCGATCTTTAATAGATTGTGTGTAATTAGCTTTATGTGATTTATATTCTAGGATGAGGAATTTAGTTTTGAGGCCTATGAAACTGGAAGCATTGCAGCTATGGTAAAACAATTTCACTAGAAATATTTCAATGGACTTAGGCAAAAACAGTAAGGGGCCGTTTGGTAGAGTGTATTACAAAAATAATGTATGCATTAATCTTGTGTATTATTAGCAACTTGTTTGGTACATATTTTTAGTCAATGTACCAATAAATTAACTGAAAATCTGCCTCCTAAATTAAAGATTCTTGATACAAATACCAATAAATTAATTGAAAATTTTCCTCCAAGCATGGTACCGCCAACAATTTACAGACATTGATCATTCTCGAAAGCTACTTGTTTGGCCCAATTTTAGAATCTTGGGTGAGCGTCAATCACTTAGTAGGAATAGAATGGGAAAAAAAATTATCTAAATAGGTCAACTCCAAAAATATTATTAAGTTTGCCGAAGCTTACTAGAACTTTAAGATAATCAGGATGGACCTATTAGCTTTTGTGCGGGCTTTTTACTTATTTTTTTAATAAGTGGACACATTACTAATGAATTAATTTTTAATTAAATATTGGGGTTGTTAAATATAAGGGCATTTGGATCCAAAGATGGATGTGAAGGACATTATATAGAGCTCAAAGGTGGATGAATACATTTTTATACCATTTCCAATAGGTGAAGAATATTTTAAACCCTTTTTTCGTATTATTTATTAGTTTGTATTTTAGGCCAATGTATGAAATATCATGAATTAGCGAGGACCAAAATTTAAATTTGATGAGTTTCATCTTTATATTTTTATGATAATCATTGAAACTAGAAACTAGCGTGCATCATGCCTCTGATTATTTGATTAATTAGTAGAAGATTCTCATTGATCAAGTTAGCCAGTGGACAAGCATAGTGATTAATCTTTACCTAATTCGAGGTTCAATTTTTGAACTGAATATAACACATGTTGTCATTGTTTAAGTTATTCTTTGGTGAAGAGGCATTTTCGTTCTGGATATAATATTAATTATGTCGTCTTCACATGTTGCAAGTGCTTTGACGCATGCAATTTTTTAACACTTCATTTGATCTCTAGAATCTTTATTAATGTAAGAAATTACTATAATATAATTAATGCTTCATCCTTTAATTGGCACCCCACTATGACGTTCAAGAGAAATTAAAAATGAAATTAAACAAACAAACTCAAGGAATTGACATCAACCAACTTAAAAAGTTAATTTTTACTCTTTTTATTATATAAAAAGAAAGTATTATGTACACTGATTCAGTCGGTAGATGTCATGAGTTGCAGATCACATATTCAAATGACCATATGAATGTTAAAGGAAGTAACTTTGTAGTAAAATTGTGACAGTGCCTCAGATTTTATTTAATCGTTAAATTTAGTTTCTAAAATAGTTACATTCTTGAATTATAACTTCAAAAGTTCCAAACTTTAAATTACCTAAAATAAATTTTCGTCCAAACTTAAAACATTCTTGAAAAATTGTATGGATCAAATTAAATACAGAAAATAAAATCACTTATTGATGTTAAATTCCAAACACTTAAATTACAACAAAAGAAAATAACAATTGAATAAAATGATTGAAATATCAAACTAAGCAGGACTTCCATGGAAGAACTGAAATCACCCTATAAATGCGCGCGTCAAATATATGAATTGGCAATGCGCAGAAGGGTAGTAAAAAGTTGTTCGGGTTTAGACATCATGACCATGTGATCAGATCCTGAGATCTCTTCCACTTCATCAGGTGGATTATTTTCAATCATCCATCGTTGAAATTCTTTCGTCAAACCTTTACTTTCCGCAGCAATAATGTACACCCGCCTAACTGATCCGTACTTTTTTCTTGAAAGAACCATCTCCTTAGAAATCTCTTCCGCAGGATACAAATATAGTGGCCTTACCAGTTTAGTGGCCATTGTCAAATCCTAACACCAAGGAAGGAAAAAAAAGTACTAATTTAAATCATTTCCAAGTTGTCAAATATATATATTGTCGAGGGATTCTGATGAACACCCTCGCCCCTCCTAAATCCACCCCTGACTTTAGGACGATTCTGATTTGCTTACCTCAATTGGGCTCAGCTGGTAAAGATTAGTTGCCAAGAACTTGGGACCCAGGACGAGGGTGGTTGGAGGATTCTCAGGTCCATTGTCGTACGTAACACGATTATCAAGTTCAGGTATTACTGCACCACATGTCTATAAGGAAGTATATTTAGTTTCAAACATGTAAAGAGTATAAAAAATTGGGAATATAAAAAATTGGTACCTCAGTGTAAACGTTGGCTGCACTGAAAGTTGGACCAGGCATTAAAGCAGCAACAAATGCAGCAGCTGAAATCTTTTCTGGAAAGGTTTCCATGGCTTTAGAGATGCTGAGTCCAGCAAAGCTATGGCCTACAAGAACTATTTTTTCATCAGCAGGAAGTGAAGCCATGAACTCCATTAACGGACTCAAGTAATCAGAAAAACTTGCGACGTCGAGGGCCTGTTTTGCGTTGGTTCCTGAAGCACCCAAATCAAGAGCTGTGACATTATGCCCTGAAGATTTCATCAACTCTACTATCTTATACCAACACCAGGCTCCGTGGCATCCAGTATGAATTAGCACAAAGTGCTTCATAGCTTTAGGTCCTGACAAGATAGAATCTGCATATATATGGCAACACAAGTATTAGAACTACTAGACTTGTTAGAATCGTGGGAAAGAAGAGCTAAAAGATTGGATTTGTACCTTATTGTGATGGCTTATGGAGTGCTCTAATTTTAGTTGAGAGATAATAATATTGGATCATGAGGCATCTTATATAGCTCATCATCAACTTGTAAAACTGGCCATGTTCCTTTTGTACAAATTTACATAAAGAATTCTTTAATTTGTCCTTTAATTTCTTTTCTTTTAAGATCTATAATTCTTTAATTTGTGCCTACTACCCACCCACCCCCACCCCCACCCCGAGACTTACGTGTACGTACATATTTTTGTGAGGATGTTTTTGCTAAGAAAAATATTTTGAACATGTATATTTTGGGATATAGTTTCTTTTATATTATATACTGCCTTAAAAGCACCAACTCAAAAAACCTAAAGTGAAACTACTAATTTACCCCCAACTCATTCCTTTTAATTTAGATCAAATTTTATTAATTACAACAACCCTACACATATGAATGCTGCAAACACTAATCGACACCAACCAAAGTATTCAGACGCGTCCTTCAACAATCAGGTTCTCAACAATGTCACCTGTTTAATCTCCTTAAAAACAAGAAACGGATGGCAGTGCCCAAATCAGACGAAATGGGGAAAATATCAGATTCATAAATCAACCGAGAAACAAAAATCAAACAAACGCTGCTTAGAAATCAATATTTGCTATGAAAATATCTGCAATAGGTACATGAGTCAAAGCAGAGATAGAAACGAAACTTTTCCGCTCCACCTTTAGCATATTTTGGAACGTGTGCTATACAAATTAACTGCGGTGGTGTTCTTTCGTGAATCTTTCGTTTCCTGGATCTCTTCTTTTGCTTTAAAAAGATAACTGGTAAATATATATCTACTAAAATTGTCTTCATTTATCCTTTTGCTTTAATCCATTCTCAAATGTATTTGCCTGGAGCATTTCTCAAATTGATAGAACAGATTTGTGCTTCTGACAATTTGGGAACTGATTATGAAAGTTTCTTGAGACTTCACTTCAATTTTCATAACTGAAGTTCATTACATCTATGCTACTCGGACTCTTCAAAAGTTTCACAACTAAGCATGTTGGATTCTTCAAAAGTAACGAATTTTTGGAGAATTGTCACCCCACGGAATTTTGGTACCGTCATTTCGCTAACTTGCCACCCCACAGAATTTTGGTACCGTCATTTCGCTAACTTGCCACCCCACAGAATTTTGGTACCGTCATTTCGCTAACTTGCCACCCGACAGAATTGTCTCAGCTGGACTATATAATTATAGGACGGTGTGGGTTTGGGTCCAAGACAATGGATGTCCTCACTATGTATAGGTAGGTTCATTCTATCCTACAAATACACGATCTTTGCACTTTAGGTTGATATTAACATTGAAGTTTGAAACATCATAATCTTATTGACATGTGATTTTTAGTAACAAGAAGCAACTTTTGGTGCTTAAATCAAATGTCATTTGTATTTTGTATACTTTTCACTTATTATCATGTATTGAGTTGAATGTAATGGAAAGAGTCATCCATTCATGTTCTTGGAGAAGAGTCGCAAGAATCTGATTTGTATTATTCTTACATTGACAACAATCCTCTTTTTTAGTCCTTGAACAATAGGAAGACCTCCAATGTCGTTGTCCCTCATTTCTAAAATTAGATCACCACTTGCACAAACTTATTTTATAAGTGGGAAGCCCCGTAGTTGAAAGTTAGATTACCAAAATACCTTAAAAAAAAATTACCCTTCATCCTTAATATAGATTCTAATTCTAAATACTTATACTGTAATACCTTTTACAGAAAGGTGATAGAGACGTCCAAAAGCACCACTTTGTAGTTTAAGTTAATGGGAGGTGGCGTAAATTCTTTGTGGTGTTGAATTTTCAATTTCCACGTTCACCAAAGCCATAATACACAGTTCACTAAGATGAGTTGCTACCATGTTATTTTCTCTTTAGAAGTTAAATCTGCCTATGCTCTTTCTTCTCACTCTTCAATCTTCTCTGCTTTGAGTTTTGGAAGATATTGATTCTTCAACATTTAATACAGAAAGAGAATGTTGCAGCTAATGATTATTTTATGTGTTAATAAATGAGTTTGCAATTGATTTCTCGAGCGTGGTTCCTACGGTGTGTTTATTGTGGACGTTGGTTAATGAAAACTCATGTAATGGGAGTGGTGGTTGTGGTAATAGTATGGGCGAAACTCAAGTTCAGAATCCAGTTCACCAAATGTTGTGAACTAACAAAGAAAAAGAAGAAATGAATTGAATCTATGGTCTTTCTGCATCTACTTTGCTAATGTAGTGTTCTCCGCATTGATAGATTTGCATGAGAAGTCGAAGCCTTCGCAAGAAAATCGAAAGAGAAAATATCTGAGGACCGATCTTCTCACTTATACCATCTCTATATCCATCCTTGAAACAGTCTAAAAAGGCTAATGAAACTTAGTTATGTTCATGTGAGTTTTTTTTTTAATCCCACCCTAGTGTCCAATACCTACATTGGAGCTCCAACCAATCTGAATCGCACACTGCAGGGCCTAGGGTGGCGCTTCCAACAGGATTTTCTCTATATCCAGGGTTCGAACCCGAGACCTCTGATTAAGGATGAAATAGTCCCACCACTACACCACAATTCATGTTGGTTTGATGTGAGTTCTCTTCATCTATGTACTAGCTCAAAATGAGAGAATTGTCCAATATCACATTTATCAAGTAAAACCAAACAGAGGAAGTATATATAGAGAGACCATCTTCCCGTTAACCACCATGATTTCATCATTCATCAATTTCTCCTAGGAATTCTACATTGGACTCATATACTTAATTTAATTTGATTTGGTCGATCCCTCTGTTTTGTCTCTCTCCTTCAACAATTATCTGACTCTCCATATAAAAAGTTCGAGTCACAATAATGTTCGACAGTGTCCTACATTTTTCTTATTTTAAACGTGACATGCTAACACTATATATCTAGGCCCTTCACATATATCATATTATAATTTGCTTTTACTTGTCCACTTTGAATTTGTCATGCCTCTTAAAAGATAACGTTTAATATGAATATTTTGTTCAACACTCATATTAATTGATGCATAGTCTTAGGTCTAAGAAAATAATTTAGAGAATTAGTAATTAATGTTAAGGATAACACATGAAAAATTATATATTTTGCTCTTAATATGCAAAAATTGACAAGTAAAAATAAAAAAAAAAAATTAATATAGTGAACATGTAAAATTGAATGGAGGGAGTACATCATATTTTTTGCAGTAGCGTCTTCATGTTATTTTAACTGTTTGAATATTATCTTTCGATCGCAGTAAATTTTAGTTCATCATAAGAAGGGACGCAGTGAACATGAATGAATTTTTTTGTAACTCATAAAATATAATTATATATAATAAATCCAATTGATTTTTTTTTAATTATTAAACAAATTATTCAAGGAAAAGAATGGAGGAAAAAATTCAAAAAGAAAAAAAAGAGGATAAATATGAATAGAGGCCATAGAGAGGTATCACATCACTTTATCTGTATCCTCCTCTATATATAGATTAATTCTTGTCCTGTTCTTTTGATGTGTAGACACATCACCTTATCTGTAATCCTCCTTTATATATATAGATTAATTCTTGTCCTGTTCTTTTGATGTGTAGAGAAGAATAAAAGAGATTTGAGTTTAATTTTGAGGAATACACATTCATGATAAAATATTCTTAAGGACAATGTTTAAATATTTTTCCTAAGATTTCCAATAGTTGATCTATACAAGCAAATATCAATTTTTACGCAATTTCAAGCAAAGGGTGATCAATTTATAATTTGTCAATGAAGGGTCTTCGTTGTTAAACTGACCATCCTTTAGTTTATGAAGATATGCCACAACATATGATTTAGTGATATTTGAAGTTGAAGTTAAAGTTTGAAAAATGACATCGAAAAGTTAAAAGGATAACTATGGTCCTATACGGACACCTTTCATCATATGGTCAATCTGATTGAAAGAAATAAGAGATTACGTATTTTGTAAAAATGGAGCTTTTTGTTCACAGAAAATCTTTATGACTCAAAATATAGGTTTAACAATTGGATGATACAGAAGCAAGGAAATAAAATATTTATTGATGTGGCTTCCAAACATTGAAATTACAACAAAAGGATATAACAATTGAAAAAATGATTGGAATATCAAATTAACTAGGACTTCTATGTAAGAAAAAATTGAGATTGACATAGAAATGCATCAAATATATGAATTGGCAATGCGCAGAAGGGTAGTCAAAAGTTGCTCGGGTTTAGACATCATGACCATGTGATCAGATCCTGAGATCTCTTCCACTTCATCCGGTGGATTATTTTCAATCATCCATCGTTGAAATTCTTTCGTCAAACCTTTACTTTCCACAGCAATAATGTACACTCGCCTAACTGATCTGTACCTTTTTCTCAAAAGAACCAGCTCTGTTAGAAGAAAGAGAAGAAAGTCCCACATTGGTGGTTAATGTGATGGGTGGTCTCCTTATAAGACTTGGACAATCCTCCTCCTCTTGAGCTAGCTTTTGGGGTGTGAGTTAGTCCCAAGACCAATTTTAACATGGTATCAGAGTCAGGCCCATTCCAAATATTTGTTCACCGATGTTGGGCCCCCATATATATTGTCCACGCTCCAGTTAGCCTCTGTGTGTTGTCCATGCTACAGTTAGCCTGGGCGTGCGGGCGAGTGTTAAGTATGCCACATCGGAAGAGGAAAGGGTCCTTGGTCTCCTTATATGGCTTGGGCAATCCTCCTCCTCATGAGCTAGCTTTTGGGGTGTGAGTTAGGTCCAAGACCAATTTTAACATGGTATCAAAGCCAGACCCACTCACCCAATGTTGGGCCTCCAGAAAGTCAGACATTGGTGGTTAATGAGATGGGAGGTCTCTTTATAAGGCTTGGGCAATCCTCCTCCTCATGAGCTAGCTTTTGGGGTGTGAGTTAGGTCCAAGACCAATTTTAATATGGTATCAAAGCAAGACCCACTCACCCAATGTTGGGCCTCCAGAAAGTCAGACATTGGTGGTTAATGAGATGGGTGGTCTCCTTATAAGGCTTGGGCAATCCTCCTCCCCTTGAGCTAACTTTTGGGGTATGAGTTAGGCTCAAGACAAATCTTATAAAGAGACCACTCATCTCATTAACCACCAATATGGGACTTTCTTTTTAATCTTTTTAACACCCCACCCACGCCCAGACCTCAACTGAGGACCAGACCTCAACTGGGCGTGAAAAATCTCCCCGACATCTCAATTCGGGGGCCCAACATTGGGTGAGAATGGGCCTCGCTTTGATACCATGTTAAAATTGGTCTTGGGCCTAACTCACACCCCAAGAGCTAGCTTTTGGGGTGTGAGTTAGGCCCAAGACCAATTTTAACATGATATTAGAGCCTAACCCATCTCACCCAATGTTAGGCCTCCGAATTGATATTCGGGAGAGATTTTTCCACGCCCAGTTGAGGTCTGGGCGTGAGGGGGGATGTTAGAAGAAAGTCCTACATTGGTGGTTAATGAGATGGGTGGTCTCCTTATAAGGTTTGGGCAATTCTCCTCCTCTTAAACTAGCTTTTGGGGTGTGAGACCAATTTTAACAAGCTTCTTAGAAATCCCTTCCGCAGGATACAAATATAGTGGCCTTACCAATTTAGTAGCCATTGTCAAATCCTAACACCAAAAAAGAAATTAAAGTGATGCTGCGATTAAGTACTTGATCAATAGATTTGTAATTTTGATAAACTATTAAAATCTGTTATTTCATTTATGATTTGCTTACCTCAGTTGGGCTCAGCTGGTAAAGATTAGTTGCTAAAAACTTGGGACCTAGGATGAGGGTAGTTGGAGGATTCTCAGGTCCATTGTCATATATAACGCGATTATCAAGTTCAGGTACTACTGCATTACATGTCTATAACGAAGTATATTTAGTTTCAAACATGTAAGACAACAAATCAATTATGAAAAATTGGTACCTCAGTGTAGATGGTGTTTGCACTGAAAGTTGGACCAGGCATTAAAGCAGCGAGAAATACAGCAACTGGAATCTTTTCTGGGAAGGTTTCCATGGCTTTAGATGCCAAGTCCACCAATGCTATGGCCGACAAGAACTATTTTTTCATCAGCAGGAAGTGAAGCCGTGAACTCCATTCACGGATTCAAGTAATCAGAAGAACGTGTGACTTGGAGGGTCTGTTTTGCGTTGGTTCCTGAAGCACCCATATCAAGAGCTGTAACGTTATACCCCGAAGATTTCATCAATTCTACAATCTTATACCAGCACCAGGCTCCATGGCCTCCCGTATGAATTAACACAAATTGTTTCTTAGCTTTAGGGCCTGACAAGATTGTAAGGATTTAGCATGATTCTATAACTTAAGCAATCTAATATAAATAGTCCTATCAATTATTTAGGAACGAAGAACTTAATGATTTTTATATAAACTTTCTCTCTCTTAACCTTACGTTTCAGAATAATATATGATGGAGCTTATTCTTCTTTTGGCAGAGAGAGCACCCGTTTTATAATATGGAGAGCAGACAGTTATGTTTTCACCTTCCATCAACGTGATTTGTGGATATAATAATTATCCTACTAGCAGTTATCCACTAACAGACAGTAATTATCCTACTAGGAGTCAGTACTTATCTTACTAACAGATTAGTCAATAGTTTAATCCTACTAGGTAACTTTTCCATACAAATTTAGGATTTAACTTATTTAATTATTATTAAACCAGCAAATAAATTAATTATGCGGGCCATAGAAATTTACATTCTCCCACTTGGCACACACAATGTTAATTTAGCGGTTTAATATGGACGTTAATCATGTGCACAATTAACGTTAAATCCAACATCATTTATCATCGTTAAATAAATCAACTAAAATGAGTCATGGCGGTTGTACATCACTTTACTTGACATAATTCCTTCCATGTACTATAATATTAGTCTATTACCTAACATAACATTTCAAATACATAATGAGTCCAACGATAATACTTAGAATCCTTTATCTAAGTCAGAACCTGTCATCATCATTCACAATATTATGTATACAAGAGAAAACAGGTAACAACAGAAACATATATAATTTGATCTAAAACTGTCAATTACATAAATATAATAAAGTCTTTACATAAAATCTTTCATTGTTATCGATAAAACCCATCCTTTCAACATGTTCAACAAATGTTTTGGGCGGTAATCCTTTCATCAAAAGATCAGCAATCATAAGCTTAGTGCTAATATGTTCAATTAACACTTTATGTTTCTGGACTTCTTCTTTAACCAAACAGTATTTCAATTCCATATGCTTAGCACCTTTCGAATACTTATCATTTTTAGAGAAGAAAACTACGACAGTATTATTACAATAAATTTTCAGCGGTCTGGCTATATTGTCGACTAGTTCAAGTTCTAAAATAAAATTCCGCAACCAATTAGCCTAGACTGTGGCCTCAAAGCATTCCACAAACTCAGCTTCCATAGTGGATACAACTATAACAGACTGCTTCGCACTCTTCTATGATATTGCTTCTCCACCTAACAGAAACAAATATCCAAATGTGGATTATCTTGTATCCACACAACCAGCATAATCTGAATCTAAATATTCAACCACATCTAGATGATCAGATCTTCTATAAGTGAGCATATGATCTTTCGTTCCTTGTAAGTATCACAACACTTTCTTTGCAGCCTTCCAGTGATCCATTCCAAGATTACTCTGATATCGGTCCAACATTACAACAGCAAAACTGATGTCTGGTCTTGTACATATTTGGGCATACATAATACTCCCAACTATTCATACATAAGGAATATCTTTCATATGCTTTCATTCCAAGTCATTCTTTGGATATTTATTGAGACTAAACTTATCTCCTTTCTGAATCAAAACGGGGCTTGATGAACATTTTTCCATTCTAAATCCCTCTAATACTTTATTAATATAGATTTCTGAGACAATCCCCACAATTTTTGTGATCTATCTCAAAATATTTCTATTTCAATGACATAGGATGTCTCTCCCATATCTTTCATTTCAAAGTTGTTAGAGAGATATTTCTTGGTATCATGCAATAAATCAAGATTATTAGTAGCTAGCAAGATGTCATCAACATACAAGACTAACATAATAAACTTACTCCCACTGACCTTCAGATATATACACCAATTAACAGTGTTTTCTTTAAATCCAAAGGTGACAATCATTTCATTAAACTTAAGATACCACT
>NW_025893935.1:0-2413 GCF_002878395.1 Capsicum annuum | reverse complement strand
GCTAGCCACAAGATAATACTAGTGCCACAAGATACGATTAAATAACCAAAACCATAGACAACACTCAATAACCCACGAACAAGAAACTATAGACACAAATAAAGAACCCCCACCCCCCACACACACACTGTGACCTATGCCCTCTCACCCACTAACCCTCTACCCTAATCCGCATCCACCACGCCTTCCTATCACGGGTCATGTCCTCCGTAAGCTGTAACTGCTCCATATCATGCCTAATCACCTCCCTCCAATATTTCTTCGGCCTACCTCTACTCCACCTAAAATCATCCATAGTCAGTGTCTCTCACCGGAGCATCAGAACCTTTCCTCATCACATGCCCAAACTAACGTAACCTCCCCTCTCGCATCTTACCACTTTCACCTTCTCTCGAATAATCTCATTCCTCACCCTATCTTTCCTGGGATGATTATTTACAAATCCAGCTGCTTGATCACACACAACCAACTTCTTTAACTCTTATCTGTAACAGTTTTATCAGCCACACAAACAACTTTGTCAATGGAAGAAAAATATTGTAGGTTCCTTTGTAGCCTTACGAATAAGTGAAGTTGCCTTTTAATTTTTTAATATTTTTATTATAATATATTATCTTCAATGTGATCTATTATCATTCCAACTTCTGCTTTTTAATTTAATAATGAAAAAGTGCATTTATCCTTCATGCTTCCATACCATCCCTTTTACTTTAATTATTAAAGAGAATGCATGTTGTCTGTGCAATTGGTTGGTACACTACTAGCTTTTCATTTAAAGAGAAGTTCTTGCATGGGAATGAAGGAGTAGAAAAATATCGGGTAGTTCAAATACTCAGTAATTAAAAGAGAGTTTAATAGTAGTTGAAGGGAGGTGTTATTTTGTGGAGCTTTGAACTCAATTCTAGTCCAGAGTATTGAGTTATATTGTGTAGGTTGTTGTATTTCGGAGGGGACAGGCCAATGAGTATCGGACCGGAGAAACAATTATCTCAGTGGGCTTGAATCTCCTTAAATAGAGCGAGATATCCGCGCCTCGGCCGTATAAGAAGAAATGATATTTTTGTTTATTCATTTGTAATTTTCAGTTGTAATATCACTGCAATTTATTGAGATTTTCACCAACAATAAGACTCAAGTGCTTCTTTTTGTGCTAATACCAAGTGTGATCCTACAAGTGGGCTCTGGGAAGGGCGGGGTGTTGCAAACCTTACCTCTAATTTTGTTTTATTTGTATTTTTGCAATTCATTTTATGATAACATCTTTCTTTTGGGGAGGCAATGCGTGACGCCCACCAGGTAGACGTGCCCTCGGCCTAATGACTTTGGGCGCAACTTGTATTAAAAGGCTCAACAATTCACGGGATTCGGCAATTCATACAAAGTGTCGCATTTTTGCAATTTTTTGGAAGTAGGAGATTTCAATAAGTACGGATTATTGGTTACTCTTTGTAGCAACTGATTCTTTTTTCTCGACACACTTTTTTAATCACATAAATTAAATACAACTAAACACAAAATTCAATGCCATTACTTTCTTATGCTAAAGTTCACATACAAACACACACACAACAAAATTCCATGCAAATGCTAAGAGCTGACCAAAACCAAAAACATTGATTAAAAAACAACAGTACTTCAATGTCATAACTTTCTTATGCTAAAGTTCACACACGCACAAACACACAACACTATTCGATCCAAGTGCTAAGAGGTGACCGAAACCAACAACACTTGATTAAAAATCAACAGCATTCAATGTACAAAGCTCAATTACCAATACAAGTGAAACTCATAAAACAAATTTAACAAGCAAAAATAAAACAACACGTAGATACAGAACTGATAAAAAAGACTAAAACATATCAATGTACTAAAGCCAATTTATGTTTACTTTGTAGTTTCGACCCAAAATTGTGTTGGCTGTTATAATATATTTTCTTAATCTCAATTTGTTTCACGTGATATCGAAATATTTCAAGTTAGGGAAGGAGGTCTTTTTAAGGACAGCAACAAGGTAATAAGTAATGAAAAATTTTATTAAATACAGGCTTCGATTAACTCTGCAATAAACTACAACACACATTGTACGCGTAACTATTTTTCGGAATTTTCTTTCCTATAGCCAATATGTTGTCGTTATTGTATTCACTGAAATTGTGTAACACGTTCCTACCTGGTGTTGATTACATTCGTACAACTTTTGAGATGCTCTTTTGCTCACGTTAGAAAAAATGTAACTATCAAGGAGGAGAATTGAAGGGAAAGTACCTGTCAGATATAAGATTGCCCAATACTCCGAATTCAGAGGCGGATCCAGAATTTTAAACTTGGACTCCTTTCCTGCCACTAAGCTATCCCTTGGTTTAGTTATTGATTCCCACCTGTTAATATTTATAACTTTTGGCGATTTTTT
>NW_025893934.1:460670-569705 GCF_002878395.1 Capsicum annuum | reverse complement strand
ATATAATTCTTTTACCAAGTTTTAAAATAAGTAAGAGTTCCATTAAACGTGGTCAATGCAATGAACATATCTTTAAAAGCATTTTGTCAAACATATTGGGGGCATAATATGACCAAAAGCAATTCCAATTACTATGAAACCATTCCTTGCAATCCAATTATCCAAAAATTACCATTACTGCATATAAGAACATAATTAAAACCATGAAAAACCATAACAACCCATTTAATATCAAAACCCCTAATCCATATTTGAAAACCAAAATTATACAAATAATGAAATCATGAAAATCTTTCTAAAAACAATTCCTTTAGATAGAATAAACTATAAGGGAAGATAAAATACCTTAAAAAAAGATAATGATGAAAAGAAATCACCAATACAAGCCTTAAATCAATGATCTAGTTGAAACCCTAGCTTCACTTGCCCAAAATCTTTTGAGAGAATTATAGAATCTTTAGAATAGTTTCTTAGTGTTAATTAATAGATTAATAGGGTAAATAACCTTCCAAGTAATATAAAAGTTTTGGGACCTTATTAGAATAAGTAGGGAAATGTCAAGAATTCCTCCTCTTAAGTGACATAAAATTCTACCACCACGATACAGCTGAACATCATGAGTCATAGCATTCCAATATGAGTCGTACCCTTTACTCGTATTGAAGCCTCAATCTTTGGATCCAAGACTTTACAACATATGACTCATCCAACCAAGTCGTATCCAAAGCATATGATTTACTCCCTTTATCTATATCCCTGACAAATTTGAACCCAAGGAATATTTAGACACTGTCCACCATACGAGTCCTAGGTACAACTCGTACCCTAGCCTACGGCTTATAGTAAGCAACTCGTACTCAGACACACCTTAAGTAATAAAGTGTAAGATTAAGTTAAGCAACCAAATAATCTGTAACAACTAATATAAATCGTACCCCTAAGTCATATTAATTCTAGTAACCAACATCCATCCCACCGACAAACACTAATTAGTATATGATTAGACCATACCATCCGTACCCCAACATAGAGCTAGTACCATAAGTCGTATTGGGTCCAGATATAAAAATTCCAAGAAATTTTCTAAGGTCCAAAAACAAGGATGTTTCAATCTCCCCCACCAGGAACATTTTTCCCCGAATGAAGAACAAGGTAGGGGTAACCACATGCACGATTCCTTTGCATTATCAAACACATTTCCAATCCTTAACAAAGTTGGAAACATAGAGAAAAATATATTAATCTTTCCTTTAACAAACTAAAGAAATAAAGATATGTAGAAGATACGTACCTTCAACACGAATCTCAAGAGCATAAAACAAATGCAGATGTTTAGACTTCTTGTCCTTCTTTGTTTTCTACGTATATTCTTCTATCATATAGTTCTACCAAAGAACCTTAATCGAAGTGATATCCTTAGTCCACAACCGATGAACCTGCCTATCAAACATCTCAACCGGTACCTCTTCACAAGACAAAGAATTTGTGATACCCAATCCTTCCAAAGGAAAAACCGAAGAAGGATCACCAGTGTACTTCCTCAACATGAAAACATAAATAATCGGGGAAAAGAGGTCAAGCTAGAAGGAAACTCCATCTCATAAGCAGCATTATCGATTCGCTTTAATACCTTATAAGGACCAACATAGTGAGGATTGATCTTTCCTTTCTTGCCAAAATACATTACCCCTTCAGGTAAGATACCCGAGGAAAACCTTATCACAAAGGTCAAACTCTAATTCTCTATGTGTAACATCCACATAAGACTTTTGACAACTTTATGCATCCTTAAGACTCTCCTGAATCACCATAACATTCTCCATAGCCTGGTAAACAACGTTGGGATTGAATATGTCTGCCTCACTAGGCTCAAACAAACTAATAGGAAATTTACACCTCTTACCATTCAATTCCTCAAAGGAGGCCATACCAATAATAGAATGATAGCTATTGTTGTAAAAAACTCAAACAAAGGTAGATGTTCAACCCAATTGCCACTATAATAATTTAGACAAGCTCGAAGCATATCCTCTAATGCCTAAATAGTTCTCTTTGCTTGGCCATCCATCTACAGATGGTAAGCCGTTCTTAGACTAACCTTATTCCCAAACCCTCTATAAAAAGATCACCAAAAGTGAGATGTAAACTGGGTGCCACGATCAGAAATATTCAAAACAGGCACCCAATGCAGCTTTACAATCCCCTGCAAATACAACTTTGATAATATTCCATTGAGAAGTAGTCCGCATTGTCAAAAAGTGCCCAGATTTACTCATCCTATCCATGAAGACCTAAATTGCATCATATTGATTACAATACTGAGGAAGATTGGTAACAAAGACTATATTAAATACTTCAAATTTCCACTCAGGCAAATCAATTTCTTTATACAACATTACTGGCCTCAAATGCTCAACCTTAACCTATTGATACACCATGCACTTAGCCACAAAATAAACCACATCCCTCTTCAAGCCATTCCACCAATAGATTTCCTTGAGATAATGATACATCTTCGTTGAGATAGGACGAACAATATAGCATGACTCATGTGCCTCATCCAAAATTCTTTGTCGCAAGCCATCGATATCAAGAACATACAACTTCCCTTGGTACTCTAAGGTACTATCACTACCGATCTTAAAAACCACTATCTTTTGCCTACCAATGTTTCTCTTTATTTTCATCAAGAAAGGATTTAGTACTTGTTTCTCCTTAATCTTTGCACAAAAAGATGGTCGAACCATATCTTGCACCACCATACCACCATACTTGCAATCTAAGAGGTGAACTCAAAGATTAGACAAATGGTTAAAATCCTTAACCGATTCTCACTTTCTTTCCTCTATATGAGCCAAACTCCGTATGAATATCCTTCTAAGAGAATTAGTAACCACATTAACCTTACCTAGGTGATAGTGAAGACTCATATCATAGTCCTTGAGAAATTCAAACCATCTCCTCTGCCTGAGATTAAGTTTGCTATGAGTGAACACATACTGTAGACTCTTATGATTAGAATAGATATCCACTTGAACACAATACAAATAATGATGTCATATTTTCAAAGCAAATAAAACTGCCAATAGCTCCATATCATAAATAGGATAATTCCTCTGATCTACGTTCAACTTCCTGGGAGCTTAGGCAGTCACCTTCCCATGCCGCATCAAAGCTCAACCAAAACCTACCCGATATGTATCACAATAAACCATAAACCCATTATTGCCTTTCGATAAAGTCAAAATTATAGCCTAAGTCAACTTATTCTTCAACTTCTCAAAACTTCCTTCACATGACAAAGAAAACTTGACCTTCTTCTATGTTAACTTAGTCAAAGGAGTAGCAATTAACAAAAGGCTTTCCACAAATCACCTATAATAGTTGGCTAAACCCAAGAAGCTCCAAATGTCGAAAGGATTCATGGGTCTAGGTGACCTCTTCACTACATCAACCTTTTGCGAATCCACCATGATTCCTTCACTAGAAATAGTATGAACTAAGAAAGTTACAATATTCAATGAAAAATCACATTTAGCAAATATCACATACAACTACTATTACTTTAAGGTTTGGAAGGCCACACAGAGGTGCTTAGCATGATGTACCTCACTCTTCGAAAAGCATAATGTCATCAATAAACATAATAACTAAGAGATCCAAATACTGACAAAAAACCTTTTTCATCAGATTCAAAAATGTTATCGGAGCATTAGTCAACCCAAATGACATTACAAAAAGCTTAAAGTTCCCATAACAAGTAGAAAATGTCATCTTACAGATATCCACCTCCCTAATCTTTAGCTGATGTTTCCTAGACCAAAGAACTATCTTAGAAAAGAACTTGGTACCTTACAACAGATCAAACAAATTAGCTATCCTTGGAAGTGGATACATATTCCTGACTGTTACCTTGTGCAACTACCTATAGTCAATACACATCAAAAGGGAACTATTTTTTTTCACACAAACAACACCGGTGCATCCTATAGGAAAACACTAGGAAAAGTAAACCCCTTATCCAATAGATCCTTATATTGCTCCTTGAGTTACCTCAACTCAGTTGGAGCCATACGGAGGAATAGAAATTGGAGGAGTGTCCAGAACCAAGTCAATACCAAACTATATTTCTTTATTCGAAGATGCACCATCAAGATTATCTGGAAAGACCTTTGGAAACTCATTAACCACTAGAACTAACTAAAAAAAGAACCTTTGGAGTTAGAATCTGTAACCCAGACCACGTGTTATAGAAAAGCTTTATAAATTAATTTCTGAGCTCTAAGATATGAAATAAATCTCCCCTAGCAGGTAAAGAAACATCTTTCTATTCTATAATCGGCTCACCAAGGAACCTAAAAATAACCGTAAAGGCCTGACAATCCAAGGACATGTTAAAAAAGTGAACCCAATCCATCCCCAAAATAACATTAAACTCTATCATACCAAACTCAAATAGATCCACCAAGTTTTTCTTTCCACTAACAATAACATCCCCCATATAGACTCTCTTACCAATAACTGAGTCACCTACTAGGGTTGAAGCTGAAAAAGGGTCCAAATTAACTTTTGGATATAAACTAAAAGATATAGCTATATATCGAGTTTCATAGGTGAGAGTGGACCCTGAAATTAGATAATAATATATGTCATGATAAAAAAGCAGTAACGAGCTAGTAATGACATCAACTGATGCCTCAAATTCCTGTGAGGGTGCTAAAGCATAAAACCTATTCTGACCAACACAAGAACTAGGAGTTGTAATAGAAGTAGATGCAATACCACAAGGTGTAAGAGCAAAAGATGAAGCCATAGAAATCTTATTCTTCCCTATAAAAACTTTATTAATTGAAAAATCCATGAGTTGATGCCCTGCTTGGGCACACTTGAAGTATTTGTCTCTTCCTTCATCATAATATCCCTGATGAGCACTACCACAAAACTGACAAGGAGGTAATAAAGAAACTAACTGACCTTTGTTTTCCTGAGATTGGGCACCCTGTGCTTGAAAATTATTAGCACTATGTTGACTCCTATCACTCGACTGGTAAGGAGCACTAGCAGAAGAGAAGGAACTAGAACTCCCACATTTTTGGCTATTTGCCACCATCTGAGCACCTCCCTCGTTAAAAAACCTACTCATCTTGCCCTATCTATCCCCAAACTCTGCCTACTTCCTCTTTTTATCCTCTACTTGCTACATATGAATAGTTAACCTAGAGATATCCATATCTTTAATCAACAAGGTAGTCTTTCCCTAAAAAATGAAATCCCGATTCAACCCATAAGTGAACTTCATTATTCTTTCCTATATGTCAGTAACTAAATCAGGAGCATTCCTTGTCAATTATTTAAACTTCAAGGTATATTCCTTGATAGACATCCTCCCCTACTTGAGGTTCACAAACTCTTTCATCTTTACATCCCTTAACTCTTGGGGAAAGAAATGATCTATGAAGGCCTTAGAAAAACTATCCCACAAACTGATTCTTCCACATCACCTCTATCCTCATTTCTCTCTTCATACCAATGATATGCAACCACATTAAGATGATAATCTACAAAGTTTAACCTCTCTTAGTTAGTAGCCTGCATCACCCAAATGATTTTTTCTTTTTTATCCAAGAAGCTATCTTTTCTATTTCATCCAAGAAGCCTAGGGGATCCTCCTCTTTCTTTACTCAAGAAAAAGTGAAAAGACCCATTATGAATTGGCCAACCCTTATGAACTCAGCAGATAAAGCACCAGTTGCACTTTGTGCAGCCTGAGCAGTGGCAATCTGAGCAATTGCATAAATAAATTGACAAAATTCCACATTAGTAACCTTGCATTAAGGAGAACTAGTAGCAACTAGTGAAACTCTAAAACTATCATGGATAGGACCTTACGATCGAATATAAACCCTAGAGGTAGGATATACCCCTTAAGAATTACCTATAGATAGGATTAAAGAATTTTCTTGTGTTCCAAATTTGCGAGGCATGATCTGAAAGATGAACAACCAAGGAATAAATGAGATTCCATGACTGAGACTTCAAGATTTAAAACAGAATACAAAAAAAGTAAAATATTCCTAATGCCTTGTACCCTCTTCCTTGTGAGTTTGGTGCAAAATACACCCCTAAAGACTCTTCTTGACACGACTTTGAGGTCTCCCAATTGATCATTAACCTAGGCTTTGATACCAACTTGATGAAACATAATCTGGGGCCTTATTGTAATAGGTGTTGTAAGTCCGACTAGGACTAGAGACCACCCCTGTCGCCCAACCCAACCTCCAGCCTCCTGCCCAGAGTTGGATAAATGTTGATCCTATAACAAGATAGTTTAGTGACTCACAATAAGATTCTGAGATAAGATCTAAACATTGACCTCCCCAACTAATTCCAACCATCCCATACCAAAAATCCAACCATACCAACCATACCAAAGGCCATAAACCAGTCCATAACCAAATAAGTTCCCAAAAAAAATAATAATAATCTTAAAATGAAATAGGAATGAACAACCAACAGTATCATCCAATGATGTAAGCCTTTCAGCTTATTCCAATGCCAATGCTGAAACCAATATAGATCCCACCCATTCGAATCTATAGAAGTACCATAGAGACTCTAAAATAAAGAGTAATAAAATCTTGTTAGGATGTGCCCCCAACCATATCAAAAATAAATATTCAAATAAAATCAAAGTGTCTAGAATTAGCTATAACATGTAATGGAGCCTTTCAAAGGGATGAAAGTTGATCATTTCAGTGCAAGTTTTATCCCTAAGTCAATAACTATGTAGGAGGAGTAGAATAGCTGGTTCCTGCATAGTGTAGGCATATAGCCGCTAGAAGACAAGTTAGCGGGTGAACGCTAGCATTATCTAAAGATAAGGATAAAATAATTCCATTCATAAAACAAAGTAAAAACATCCATATGCACACAACTATACAAATATATAACCATGCCAGGAAAAGAGAGTGGGTTTAGCATTCCTTTAAAACCATTACCTGGGCAGTGTAGCTTTGCCTTCCTAATTCACCCATGGGCTGTATGGGTTCAACTTTCTCGGTTGTAAGTGTCACAGTGTATGTAGCCGCACGACCTGGGAAAATAACCTGAGTTGACTAATACATCCCCTTAAACATAGTTAGACATTATGAACATGGTCACTTAGACCAACCTCACATCGAGAAATATAATTTTCCAATTTTGGTCCCCCTGGGACCTCCATCTTACACGACTTTGCTAAAGATCCTGCCATTATTGCCTAATTAAAACCAATTTCCAAATAACCAAACCATTATCCATTAATTAAGCAAGGCCGCTAATATTGAAACCTTTATACTAACCGTTATTTGTAAATATTATCCATAGCGAACCATATATATATATATATATATATATATTTAAGGGAATTTCAAGTGCCCTTAAATTTCCAAAAATTATACCACTTGGGGAATTCTGTATACCTCGCAAGCATAATGATTAGCCATTTAACATTACAAGCCATTCAAACATTGCATAATCCCTTTACTAAGTTTTTAAAAAAGCAAGAGTTACGTTAAAATTAGTCAATGCAATGAACATATCTTCATAAGAATTTTGTCTAACACATTAGGGTAAAATATGACAAAAATTAATTCCAATTGCCATTAAACCATTCCTATCCAATCAAATTATCTAAAACCACCATTAATGAATATAAAAGCATAATTAAAACCATGGAAACCCATAACCAACCATTTAATATAAAAAAGCCCAATTTATATTTGAAAGCCAAAATCATACAATCAATGAAATCATGAAAATATTCATAGAAACCATGCCTTTAGATACAATTAACAATAAGGGAAGAGAGCATTCCTTAGACCAAGATGATGATGGAAAGGAATAACCAAGACAATCCCCAATTAATCCTCTAGTTGAAACACTGGCTTTCCTTGCCTGTAAGCTTTTGAGAGAATTATAGAGTACTTAGAAGAGTTTCTAAGCGTTAATGAATGGAATAATAGGGTAAATAACCTTCCAAGTAGGTTAAAAGTCATGAGACCTTATTAGGATAAGTGGGGAAATATCTAGAATACCCCTACTTAAGTTGCACAAAATCCCATCATAGGGATACGACTAACCCTCATGCATCGTACCCTTTAAATACAAGTGGTACCCTCTACTCGTATCCTAGTCTCAACTTTTAGATCCAACACTATCCAGTATATAACTCATCTAACAATACGAGTCCTGGGTATGACTCGTACCCTACATCCATATCCCTTGTAGATTAAAACCCAAGAAATATTTAGGCACTGACCACCATAGAAGTCCTGAGTACAATTACCACCACCTCACCTAACATTTAGAGCTAGAACTCGAGGAACCTACTATTGACCAATATAACTATACTATATCAAATTTGGACAAGACCTCCAGATGTTAAAAAGTCTACCCTCCTTATAATATATACGATCAAAGGTAGGCCACTGATATGAAGAAGAAAAAGTAAGGTAACCACAAAAGTTTGAAGATGGTTGGCTAGCCCTTGATGAACCTCAGACAAACACTTGTTTTGCTCACTTAATAGGACAAGCAGGGTATCCCTATAAACTATGGCCTCTAGAATAAGAACCACTAAACTTCCCTCTTTGAGTACTTTCTATCCTGCCATCTTGGTATAACCTTCCTGCCATACACCCTTCACCTTCTTAACAAAATCAATCTTATACTGAAAAACTTACCTTAACATGTCATATGAACAAAACAAATCTCAATACCTATATTCAAATCCTTTATAAAGAGATGAATCCTCTCCTTCTTAATTTTTAGCAGCTGAGATGAATACCGATATACTGTTTGAAATTTTGCCTTATAGTCTGCGAATAACATACTCTTAATCTCAAGATTAGAGATATTATCCCTTTTCATAACCCTAAATGTACAAGGTACACACTAATCAAGAAAAACTAAGTAAAACTGAGTTATATTATACGAAGGCAATCCTACAGCCCGACACTCCACATAAACTCTCTACCACATCTTGGCTTCTCATAGAAACTAAAAAGTGACCAATTCAACACTATACCATTCAACCATTCCTATCTTATGAAGTCTTTCATGGAAATATATAATGAACGCATAGGCATTGTATAAATGAGTTCTATTAAAACATGAGGCTTCGTCTTGAAAAATTTGAAAAATAGGTCATGCTCATCTCCAATAATTGCCTAACCTAATAACTATCTCAGAAAAACACCCGGCGCTTATACCTCTTCTATTCTAGAAACTATAGTATTAGCATATTATACCTACTGTTGTTGGGTTGTTAGTTAACCGAAAAGAGTTTACAAGAAATACATAATGACCATAATGGGTCATAAAGGCTATCTTGAAGATATCCTCTAATCGATTCCTTATCTGATGGTAGCCAAACCTTAAATCAATCTTAGAAAACACTAGTGTTCTTTAAAGCTGGTTGAACAAATCATCAATGTAAGGCATATGATACTGGTTCTACACTATCACCTTATTAAGCTGCCAATAATCATTACATATGTGCATGGATCCATCCTTTTTCTTTTCATAGAACACAAGAGCTCCCCAAGGAGACATACTTGGTCTAATAAAACCATTACAAAAATTATCTTGACGCTAGAAATTTAGCTTCTTAAGCTCGACTATAGCCATACTGTAAAGTACCATAAAAATTGGTTGGGTGCTCGGTACAAGATTAATAACAAATCTAATATCATTCACAAAAGGAATACTGGCCAAATTAGTTAGGAAAGCAATAAGAAACTCACAAACTATAAGAACAAAATCAAGAACTAATATTATGGATATAAGAGAGATAGAATTACAACTCCTTGACATAAGCCTCGTAGAACAAACATAAAAAATAATCCCCGTTGTCTCATGGCTAACCGTTTCTTTCCACATGAATAGGGGTATATAGGGCATGGCTAAGGTAACGATCTTGGCAAAATAGTTCATGACCACATAATAGTTGGATAACCAATTTATGCCTAGTATTATATCAACATCCACCATGTTCAACATAATAACATTAACATGATTATCAACATCCGTTACAGTAATAACACATGATCTAAAACCCAATCCACTACTAAATAATAACCCATGAGAGTAGATAAAAATAATGGCATAAGCAAATTGCTAGATTAATAATACCGCGAGGAATAATAAGTAGATAGACATATAAGAATAAATTGATCTTGAATCAAATAAAGCAAAGGGCAGCTAACGACACATTAAGATTTTATCTGTGATTATAGCATTTAAAGAATCATCTGTAGGTCTAGAAAATACTGTATACAACTGCCCACGGCTTCCACCTAGCAGGGTTCCTAACTAATCTTGTATACTACCTTCCTGAGAGCCTCTTTATGAACCCTGAAGACCACCCCTATGACTATGTATACCACCTTTAGTTATAGATAAACTGCCCTAAGAGGTGAAACACTCAAAGATACAGGAACATTTCCCCATAAATAGGGAACTCTCATACAAAGTGACATAAAACTCCACAAACAAGACACACCCCATAAGCTAATCATAAATCAAAAGATCCAACAAACTCAAAATAACCAACTCAACTAAAATATATAGAAGATGAACCCCTTAAACATAGACCACTACCTTATATAGAATGATCACTAATACTAGACTGGCCTCTATTAGTAATCTAGAGTGTGGCTTGAATGGGTCTACTAGACAAACTCTAAGGCTAATAGGATTGACTTGGAGGGTGACTACCCTGAATATCACTACCATTAAATCATGAGCCACTATGGCTCCCACTAAAATAACCCTACTATTGGTCAGTCTGATTGCTGCTCCTTGAGCCTCATGATCCATCTTCTCCATAATCTAAGAGTGGTCCGATACCTCCACAAAAGACCTACCTGTAGCAACAAACTTTGTAGACATAAGAAGAGGAAATTCCAAACCCCAAATAAAGCAACAAACCCTCTCATACTTAGTAGTTAGAATAGAGATAACATGCCTTGCCAACTATGAAAATGATCCTCACATACCACAATCATAATGAAGCCCAGCTCTACCTCAAGAACTGTTCCATCAAATAATTTGTAAGACTACGAGGTATATAATTCTCGAAAAAAATCTTAGAGGATTAATTCCTTTTCAAAAGAGAAAATCCAACTGGCCTAGATTCAAAATAATCTCTTCAACAATGTCTAGCTACCAAGTCCAATTTAAAAGTTGGGTAATCCACACCATGAGTCTAAACTAGGACTGATTTATGGAGCCTATCCTCATAACAAATTACAAACTCATAAGCATCCCTGCCCAACGCATTAGGAAACTTAGCTTGAGTCAAGATAAAAAACCTAGTAAATATCATTTTCTTATTAATATACATAGCAGGAAAGGAATCTACTGGATGAGCAACTACTAGTTGAGCAATCACCAGTATAGGAGGGATCTCAACTCTAGGAGCCGCAACTGTAGGCTACGTCCCTGCCTCAACACCACTTAGATCAATACACTATGTACCATCAGATGGTGCACTACCAATAAATTGAAAAAGTTGAACAAAAGCATTCCTAAGAACAAAATAAGAAATAAATCCCAATGGAGCTTGGGCTTGTCTCTTAACCACCGTTGGTTATGGTTAATGAATCTCTGGCTCGGGGGTAGGAATAGGGTCTAGGGAATATGCACTATCCTATCCCCTAGCTAGGGACACATCTAGAGGTTGTCCGTTACCTCTAGGTTTTACATAAATAGCGACAAAATCCCCTAACTTAGTTTCAGGACCCTCATCTTGTATAGCGGTACCACATGTTCTATTTATCTATAAAAAGTAAAATTAAAGTAATTTCTTAGAAACCAACATCTAATCTTAACACGAGATTAGTAAAAGAGTGAATACTTCCTATGTATGTCTTATAGCCTACAAAAAATAAGAAATAAATGCCATCATTTTGATCTATGGGGCTCTATTAGATACTTGCTCTTGTACTAAAAATATTAGTAAACCTAGGCACTGATACCACCTTTTCATAACTCAATTTACATATCATGATTGTACATACCTTATCCCACCAGTAGGTAAAATAAACCATAGCCAGAGGTAAGAGAAATTTGCTAATTTGGTGGGAAATAGCATAAAAGGCTGGAAATCTACAATTTAACACTTATAATAAGGGCAAGGAAATAGATGTAATCCAAGGTAGATAAAATATAGACAATGATCCCATGACTTATTCATGTCAGTATAAGAGCAACGACAAATATACTACAAGTTCTGAAATAGTCAATACAAGATATTTCAGAGACAAAAGACTAGACATAAATAAATAAAAAGGTAAATTCAACTCCAGGAGTTCACCTAGTGTCCTAAATTCAATCACAACATGAGCTTTGAATCAAAACCACGGGTACTCAGTAGGAACCATTGGTTGACTAAGCTAAATCATGATACACTAAGAAAAGTTACGATAAAAGGGCAAACCTAGAAATAAGCTCAAACACCACTGTGCATAAATTAATTAATAAATTTGAGATAATTACATATAGATCACACGATTATATCTAAGATTGGCCTCCATAAGTCAATAATTGTAAAAAATTAAATAATGGAATGTAGGCCCACATAGTACTTGATGTAATATCAAAGGAAATTTAATAATTGAGTAACTATAATATACCATCTATCCTGCCATAGTAAAAAATCCAATCATACCATTTCACATTATAACCAACTTTTAGTTGTTGTTCGTGAATCAAATCTTATACAATTATTATCATGATTTATTGCTGGACTTGAATCGGTGTTCATATCATAAACATCATAATCCATTATAGGAATTAAACTGGAACTCATATTATCAACATCATAGTCTATTGCCGAACTTGAACGGATGCTTATATCATCAAAATCATAATTAAATTAGTGTTTTACCATAAATAACAACAACATCAAATATCAAACCATTGAGTATCTAATCTCCTAAACATCATCATAGGTTTTTGAAATATAAAACAAGTGGATAAAGGTCTACAAACCCTAGCTCAGGTCATAGACTAAGATGAGCCGAATGGGCCTACTTTTATTCTCTAAATTTATTATAAGGCAAATTCTACCCTAAACTAGACTATGGTATCTAATCATTTTTAGATGTTAAACAAGTCTTAATAAACCATAATATATAAATTCTACAAAAAAACATGAGAAACTTAGTCAATTATGCCTAAATTACAATTTCAAAATAGCCTAACAGTCAGACTAACGCAATTATTGATGACAATACAACCAACACTGAAATCCCATACCAAATCTAGCATAGTATTATAATAATACTACAAAATAGTTCAATAATTGAAGAGTGTAAACCCAGCCTACTTAGATTCCTAAGAAAAGCCTAAAGAATCTACGAAATGACTAATTTTTCCTTTTGAGAAGCTTCCATAAGGTGCCACGCAATCAAAATTACAAACTACTTATCAGAATGAGGTCACTGATACCCATATTGAACTATTATGCTTGGGATCCAAAAATAACAAAAAATTAACTATGGGGCTCATTTATGCAATCATATAATTGAATCCAACACAATGTTTCCCATGTATAAAAATGATTTACCATTAAAAATGGGTGAATTTCGATCTCTAATGTTGCAAATATTAAGTCACTAATATTTTAGGGATTTAGCAACTGTGTGGGAAAAATTAACCATGAAAAGAATGATCTCCAATTCAAAGGAAAATAGCATAAATAAACTTTATCCAAGATCCAAGATCACTCACAAATATTTTCCCCCAAGTTTTCTTAA
The DNA here is from genome assembly GCF_002878395.1 of Capsicum annuum. Taxonomy (NCBI): domain Eukaryota; kingdom Viridiplantae; phylum Streptophyta; class Magnoliopsida; order Solanales; family Solanaceae; genus Capsicum; species Capsicum annuum. The sequence goes on along the minus strand of NW_025893934.1, from coordinate 555,903 downwards.
TTTTTAGGGCTCCAATATGTTGGGAATGGATGAATAATAGAGAAAAACAAGCCTACCTTCATAGGTGCACGAGTATTGGTTAATCGATACTTGTACTCTGGTACATCTATTACTTACAAAATCAATATATTGGTAACATGTCCTTTGGCTGCCTACTTAATTATCACGTATGCGATAAAGGTATCTCATTCGTGATACTATCCCCACTACTAATCCATTTTCTTAAGCAATAAACTTTGTTTCTTAAATGATACTTTCTAGGGTTTGCCAGATTGCTTAGGCAATTAAAGTCATCGCTTAAGCTATGCAGCAACAACAGTAGTTCAGACGTGGAGAATTTCCAAGTCTCCACCAACACCTTGGGATTAATTTGGAATATTGTATACTCAAACAAACTTTGCTAAATTATAACATTCAATGCTTCAAATTCATTGACGCAATTGAAATTTCCATCCTAGCTCATTTTGACAAAAAGTGGATCCCACAACCACTTGCCATATTTCTAATTTTCTGGACAATAACCCAAAATGAGTTTGGGAGTCTCGAGACAATAAATAAGGGACCTCCTATCCTAAAATTAATGTTTCATAGTTATTATAAAATTAATAATTGGCCTATGAGGTTTTTGGTTGAATTTTTTTCCTAATATCCAATTAGAAACAATGAGGTCTTAAGAAGGGAAAATGGCTCCGAGAATGAAATAAACTTCCTAATAATCAAACTATCAGTCTCAATAAGTTATAAATGACTTGAGCCAGCTAAAGGAAGCTTAAAATGGAGAAAAAGACTAGAAATACTAAAAATGACCTCAAGGGTCATCATAAAGAGATACTGAACCCTCCTGAGCTGGTTTCAAGGCCTAATCTCTGCCGTTGGTATGTGTTTCTATATTTTCTTTAGCTCATCTTCTCCCTGTATATCCTCAACCTCGACCATAGCCCCAACAACTCATTTGGGCACCTTAATTATTAATCTATTTTCTTCTTTTATCACTATCTAAATAAAAAAGAATGAAAGAATTCAGATAGAAATATAGATTGCGAGATACCAACTTAAATCAAGATATAGCATGAACAAAAAAGAATATACATTTTCTACTATCTTGTAGCCTCTCAATGAAAAGTACATATCTTTCCATATCATTCCTCAACACTCTACTAGAAATGTCAATGTATGATGAGATTGACAAACTTAGGGCTCTTTTATAACTTTGTCATTACTGTAAAGGTCGTGAGAGGCACCCACAAAAATATTCTTGTTGGATATCGATCTAAACAGAACTATTACCCAATAATTTAGTCAATACTAAGACGAGAATATCATAAAAACTAACTTAAGTATAATAAAGCCAAACATTATTGATACACCCAAATGATAACTCATTGAAAAGAGCGTACACGGTCATTGTCAAATATATAACCCAAAAAAGGTTGGAGTGCAATCCCACAGGGAATAAGATACTAACTAATTAGTTCACTTACTAATAGATTGTAAATCATAATTTTACAATGACAAAGGGGCTTTTCATTAATATATTGTCCACATTGGAGGCCAAAGTCCATAATATGAAAGAGGGTATGAAGCCTTAGTTTGACACTAAGCTAGAAAACTAAGACAAATGGGTTAGGGTAGACTGGATATGTTTGAGCAGTAGATGACTCATCAATTAAGGAGAGGCTAAATACAAAATATTGTGGAGTTAAAAGTAGAGTTCAATGGAATCAATAAAATAGTGGATGAGCTTTACGATAGGCCAATCATCCCATCACCCATGATTACAAAATTTAAGCTAGAAGCACACGTTAGAAACATCTAGGCTATCCTAGAACTAGAGTAGGAAGGAAGAATATAATAAAGGAAGAGAAAGCACCAGAGTGCATAAAAAGAAGCTATGAAAAAAGATATGAATGATAGCCTACAAAGTGAGAGAGATGGACAGGTAAGGGTCAAAGAGTTGAAAGTTTGTGCAGGTAGCTCAACCGACGAGTGATAATGTTGAGGTGGCAGTGATGCAGCCCTTAATATTAAGGTAACACTAAGTTCACCATCAACAACCGGTGCCACTATTGTAGAGATAGTCTTGGTAGCTGACAGGACAATAGTTGATGATGATGGGACCCGATCTAAGGGCCCATGTAATGATGAGGGAGTATGTACTTGTGCCTTGAGCACCCAGGTATGTTCTCTAATACTCGTATTTCATTGTTATATGTACTAGGTACAATTCAGAGGCTTTATATTGGGGTTAGTGATGTGCTTAGGTCACCTTGAGCTATACTTTCCATGTTTTGAAGCCCGTGGCCACAATCTAAAAAATTTGAGAACTTCTACTTTTCTTTTGTGTATGTTGGAATAGCTGAAGATTTGAAAGTGCTACTTTTCCATGTGTATTTTGTGAGACGATAGTGAATCTTATAGTAGCATTAGGCTTAGTTATAGAACAACTAGGGTAAACAATTGCATAACTGGATAAGTATAACCTAGCAGTATAACCCTTGGCGAGTGTAAGAGGCTACTTAGTTCCGAGTGTGTCTGAATCTAGAACTTTTTTGGTTGCTCTTGCCTAGGTTTCAGGATAGTCGAGTAGGAGATGAGCATTCACCATTTTTATTGTGAGTCCACTCGAGCCTAAATGCCTAACCAAATGAATTATTAATCTCTGATAAAAAAGTTTGAACTGTAATTGACCCATTTCTTGACTACAGCGATTTCAACTTCCTCTTTCACTTAAGATGAACCTTTGTTACCCCTGGTCCTCTTTGGACATTGTGTGCCTCAACTCAAGAAAATCACCTAAGTTGATGGTGGCTATTTTAGAGGTGCATAGGTAAAAGAGTATGTATAAAGACGTGGAGAAGGAAAAAATAAAAAAAAAGATAGGAGCAGTTAAAATGAAAAAGAAAAGAAAAGAAAATAAAAGTGATAAAAGAAAGCCGCACATGATCCAGTATAAATGTTGTTTAAAATAAAAAAGGAGACATAAGTGCAGAAATAAAATAAAGAAAAAGTTTAAAATTAGTGGACCCCAAATAAAGCATAGTGTCAAGGAGGCGTAGTCTTTAAAAATCCCAAAAAGATACCATACCAGCCTAAAACTTATCTTACAAGTGAAATAAAGTCCTCTAGTCATCCTATCCCAACTATCTAAAAACATATGAAAAGAGAATATTGGAAAGCCTATGGTATTCTGTATAGACCGGTCGATACTTCTTTGTAAGAGAGAGCATCGATACTTCTTTGTAAGAGAGAGCATCTTTGGTAATATCCCTAAATAATTTGATTCATTTAAATAGAGTGAATAGGATTTCTTTTTTTTGTGAGCGCACATGGGATATATTGTTATGTTGCTACATTTTTCATCGAACATGATTTGTGTATGCCTAGTTGTCTATTACTAATGTAATGCCATCATCAAATTTAATTTTTTCATTCCTTGTACCAAATTGATATACACAGTGGTTATCTTGAAAAGTAAAACTAGGAGGGGGAATAAAATGTTTAAAATTGAAATAAAAAGTCTATGCCATAGGTACATTATCATCTTCCTATTTACGCATCATTGTTGTGGATAGTAGTTTTGGTTTTTGTTTGTCCTGAGGACATGGAAACTTCTAAGTTGAGGATGTTTATAAGTAATGGAAATATGACACTTTCTATGCTTAAAAGAAAGAATTCATGCTTGTACTTAGGTTATGTTAGTATATATGATGTACTTTTGTGCTTGTTTCAAGTGAAACAGGTCATTAATAGTGTGAGGCTGAAATTTGAAAAAAAAAGACCTAATAGAAGACAAAGTTGTAGATGATACTAGTCACCTTACTAGTCGTCAACATACTCATTGACTAACTCGTAAGAATAGTAGTCACAAAACCCAACTAGAAAAACAAAGGGATGATAAGATACGACTGGAGCATATGGTTCATAAATGAAGATACGAGTTTGAATAAGTAGTCATCAAGAGAATACAAATAAAAGTTAGATTTAGAGTTTAAGTTTGAGAGGAAGACAAATAGTTAGAAAACTAGTGCTTAGAGCATTAAAGGAAGAAGTCCCAGGTGGTGGTGAGTGATGGCCGAGTCTTATGGTCAAGGTAAACCTCTTGAGCATGAGTCTTAAAGATGACAGAAAGTTTAATCCCTGGAGGATCAGACACTGGAGCATATACGCGAGGCACAATACGACTTGTAAGAAGACCTTACGAGTGAACGAGTGAATTGTAGCTTGTGCCGATAATACTTTTCCTATTCCATTTCAATTAGGATTTCTAAGTTCTTCATAACTACTATTTATACCCTAGGCTTTATATTTTATTAGGTTATACTTTTAGATGTTTTGTACCAATATTTTAAGTCTTTGATATTCTATTACATACTTTTACAATATTCTTGAAATCTTTGAGTTATTATTCAATTGAAGACTTTGGATTTTAGTTTTCTTATTCTTGTGTAATAAATTATATGAATTATTTATTGATTATCATAGTTTATTAGATAAACCTGAGCGGCTAATTTCCCCAAATAGGGTTGTGGGATCCGTAGCAGATTAACTACATTAAGAAAGAGGGAGATTAAACTTTTGTAAGGTATCATGTATATTAATCTTCTTCATATTAATCTTCTTTATATTAACAATAGAAGCTTGACGAGTGCCTGTATTTGATAACATCACTATAATGGAGTTTGATATTACGAGAAGAGGATTAAGACAGTAATTTGAGACTCACGCCAATCTTACTATTCCATAATCTCATATAATCATCTAGAGACTCAAAAGGTGAAAATAGAGCTAATGTAATAAACAAGGAGCAATTAGGTGACACCCTCAGTCTCGAAATAGAAAGGGTGAGATTTATCAACACGTTCACAAGACGGTTGCTAATACATATCTTGTAGACTTTACATGCAGAGTGAAGAATAGGCATCTTAAACCTGAGAAATTTACGATGTTGAGAAGATATGGGGGGCACAGTCCAAGTGTTTCTTTTATATTGTTGACATACTCAAAGCATTCAAGTTCAGTTACTACTATGATTGATTTCATATTCCCCCATTTAATTTTCTTCATTGCTCGTGGATTTCGGCAAGTTAAACTATTGTTCATTGTTTTCATTGTGGGATCGACCCCAAGCGAGTAGGGTTCCTATATTTGGCATCAACCACAACATACTTCTTTGGAGGTTATTTTTAGGCGACAATACCCTACAACTCATGAGACCTTATGACTCGTGGGGTCCTAGTTGTACTCAAGATAGAAACATAGGTAATCCTCACTGGTCTTACTATGAGAAGTGCTGCACGACTCGTAAAGACTGACTACGACTCATAGGATATTAGTCGTTGCCTGGACAGTGAGCTTAACACATATGGAAATTTTCAAAGTCAAAAACCTGGCGTATTACACCTCCTCCCCAAGAACATTCATCTATGAATGAGGAGTTAAGGTACCCATTAGCACGAATACAAGCAAAAATGCAACAACAAAACGAAACACAAATGCCAAAAACAACAAAAAAAGAGAACCGATACCTTAAACAATTCTATCCAATGTTGGTAACAAAAATAGATAGTTCACTTTATGTCCTCTTCAGTTTCCCAAGTAGCTTCGTCTATATTTTTGATTCCTCTATAGGACTTTTACCGAAACCACATCCTTAGTTCTCAATCTACAGACTTGCCCATCTAAAATCACAACCAATACTTCCTGATGAGAAAAGTAATCCAAAATACCAACATCCTCCACGGGAAAAACCCAAGATGGATCACCCAAACACTTCTCCAACATCGATACATGGAAAATCTAATGAATAGAACCTATGCTTGAAGGAAACTCCCACTCATACACAACATTCTCAACGCTACTCAAAATTTGATTTGGACATCCATAATAGGGACTGATCTTCCCTTTCTTCACAAACTGCATCCCTCCTTTCATAGAAGAAACTTTCAAAATTGCCAAATCACCTAGATCAAACTCCAACTCTCTTTTAATCATATCCACATAATACTTTTGGTGACTCTATGCAGTCTTAAGTAATTCCCTAATTACCTTCACCTTCTCTAGGGCTTGATGAAAAATGTCAGGACCAAACAATTGAGTCTCACTGAAAGCAGCCATTTGAAGACTCAAATAATAGCTATTGTTATAGTAAGACTCAATCAGAGGAAAATGATCCACCCAACAACCTCTAAAATTAAACACACAACACCTTATTATATCCTCCAAGTTCTAAGTTGTCTGCTTCATGTCAATCTGTTTCAGAGTGGAAAATGGTGCCAATGTTAAATTTGCCCCCAAAGCTTTCTCAAATGAACGCCAAATGTGAGAAGAGAATTACGTACCTTGATCAGAAATAATGGAAATAGGTGCACCATACAATCTAACTATCTCCACAATAGAAAATTTGACATCCTCTCTAAAGTAAGTAGTCCTCATAGGAAAGATGTGAGCAGACGTAGTCATCCTATCCACAATGACCCAAATTGAAGCATATTGATTATGAGACTATGGATGACCCGTAATTAAATCCATATTGATTTTCTACCACTACCACATGGTAAACTCAATCGCTTGAGGCATGCCACTAGGGCTTAAGTTCTCTACATTTACTTCTTAACAATCCATACAATTAGCCACAAAGTTAGCCACATCCCTTATTATTTTATTCCACCAATGAATTTCCCTTAAATAATGTTACATCTTTATCGAACCAGGACGAACTGTATACCTAAACTCATATACCTCAGTCAAAATCCTTTCTTGCTGCCAATCAATATTAAAAACACACAACCTACATTGATACCTAAGAATACCATCACCATGAATATCAAAGGCCATAACCTTTTTATTCCTACATTATTCATAATCTACATATGGATGGGATCTAAAGACTTTTTCTCCTTAACTTCAGCATAAATAGATGATTATGTCACCTCTTGAACAATCACCTCTCCGTCTATGGAGTCCAACAGATGAACTCACAAATTAGCCAGCCGGTGAATGTACTTCACCAATCTTTTTTTCTCCTCATCCATGTGAGATAAGCTCCCCATGGACAACCTTCTAAGAGCACCACCAATAATATTAACTTTACTTGGATGGTAGTAAAGACTCATGTTTTAATCCTGTAGCAATTCAAGCCACCGCCTCTACCTGAGATTCATCTCCTTTTGAGTAAACACATATTGGAAGCTCTTATAATTAAAAAAATGTACACATGCACCTCATATAAAAAATAGCGGCAAATCTTCAAAGAACAAACCAACATTGCCAACTCTACATCTCGAGTTGGATAATTCCTTTCTTAAACCGTAAGATCTATTGAAGCATAGGCCACAACCTTACCATGTTGCCTCAAAATATAACCCAATTCTACACAGGACACATTACAATAAAAAACAAACCCATTTGTACCTTTGGGTAGGGTAAAGATCAAAGTAAAAGTCAACTTCTCCTCCAACTTTTCAAAATTATCCTCACAAGCATCTGACCACAGGAATGTCACCTTTTTCTAAGTCAACTTATTCTACAAAATCTCAATAGAAGAGAAACTCTCTGCCGACCTCCTGTAATACCCAAACGAGCCCAAGAAGCTCCAAATATTTATTGGAGTCATGGGTCTAGGCTATTTTATAATAGCCTTAACCTTCTATGGATCCACATTGATCCCCTTACTAGAAACAACATGCCCAAGAAAAGTCATAGTGTTCGAACAGAAATCACACATAGAAAATTTTGCATACAACCTCTAATCCTTAAGAGTCCATAACACAATTCATACGTGATTGACATGATCAACCTCTCTCTTAGAATATACGAAAATACCATCAATGAAAAATATCATAAAAAGATCCAAAAACTATTTAAACACACCGCTTATTAGATCAATAAATGTTGTCAGGGCATTAGTTAACCCAAATGACATAACTAGGAAATCATAATGACCATATCGTGTTTGGAAAGCAGTCTTGGGAATATCAGCCTCCGTACTCTTCAACTGATAACACCTCGAACGAATATCAATCTTGGTGAACCGTCTAACACCCTAAAAATGGTCAAAGAGATCATCCAACCTAAGAAGAGAATATTTATTCATCATTGTAACCTTATTCAAGTGATGCTAGTCTCTACTCATTGGAAGGGTCACATCCTTCTTACGCATGAAAATAGATGAGAACCCCATGGAAACATGCTAGGACAAATAAAACCCTTATCAAGAAGATCTTTTAATTTCTCCTCTAGCTCCCTCAACTAAGTAGGAGCCATCCTATAAGGAGGAATGGAAATGTGATAGGTATACAATAGAATAACAATACAAAAGTCTATTTCCCTATTGGGAGTAATGCCACCAAGGTCCTCGAGAATTACTTTAGGGAATTTATACACCACTAGGATAGATTGTAAGAAGGGATCCTCAGGACTAGAATCTTTAACCTGAACTAAAAGATAAAGACACCCCTTGGAGTTCAACTTTCGTGCTCTAAGATAAGAGATAAACCTCCCTTGAGGCACTAGGGATTTTCCCTACCATTCAATTATTTTTTTATTAGGGAATTGGAAACTAAATTTTTAGGTCCAACAATCAAAAGAGGCGTAACACGAATGAAGCCAATCTATCCCAAGATTGCATTGAAATCTACCATATCAAGCTCTACCAAAATCCACAAAGGTCTCCTTATGAAAGATAGACACCACACAACCCCTATAGATTTTATTAGACACAATATAATTACCTAATCAAGTAGGGACAGAGATAGGGTCAAAAATATTTTCTTGATCAAAACCCAAATGTATTGCCACATTAGACCCCAGATTAGGTACACATTATAAAAAAATAGTTGTAACATATCAGTAAAAACATCAGAAGATGCTTCAAATTCTTAATGGGTTAAAAGATCATAAAAATGATTTTGTCCAATTACAGTACAAGAAGTATCACCCTTTGGTGCAGTAGATAAAGAAGTGCCAACAAAAACCTTATTAGTTCTAGTTGCTACCTTAGCTGAAGGACAGTTCCTTTGAATATGACCAGGCTAGCCATATTTACTACACAGGTTCCTCCCCTCAGCATAATAACTAGGGTAATAATGACCATGAAATCCTCAAGCAGGATAGAGTGGGGCTGACTGATCTTTACTAGCCTGAGATTGGGCACCCTATGCCTTAGGACCATTACTAGTCTAAAAATGGCAATCAACAAAGTTGTTAGGACAAAGATCACTAGTAAAAAAATATGAACAAGAATTTCCCCAAGTCATTTTCTTACTCCACTATCTACTATCTCTCCCGCATGCTTTTGACCTCAACCCTACTTTGAATATTAAAACTTTTTATTTTGCCTCTCTCATATTTCCACTTGTTTCTTATTTTTATTTTGAACCTCCTGTATATAAACCACAAGTGTGGAGATATATATATATATATTATTGTTCAATATTATACCCTTACACATAATTACTAAGCCACAAGACTGATATAACCCGATCTAGGGTCGGGCCTTGATAGGTGTCTTAAGTCCAACAAGGATCAGAGATAACCCCAATACCCAAACATTGACTGCCTTATAGCCCATGTTGGATGAAATAGAAATATATTAAATGATAAGAGAACCTATTAAGGATATTATGATATGTCCATAACTGAAACCAACTAACAAATAGAATATCCTAAGTCCACCGTATTCCAACAAAGCCTCTACCAAATTGAATATCAATAAATTATTGAGACATACCCTAAACTATTGCCAAATATAGTATCCAAAAGTGTATAACTAAAAAAGAAAACATAATCTTTAAATGGATCCTTCACTATCATGGAAGCTCACCCCTTCAAGTACACTCTCAATCAATCTACAATGATTGAGCAAACAGAGTAGCAGTATGGCTAAATTTTGCATCACATGGGGATCAATGACCGAAGATAGTTAGCGGGGCGAACGCTAGAGTACAACTCAAGCTCTATGGGCCCCAGTTCTTACTCTTTGGTCGAGCCCCAGTGCGTGAAGCTACAGGAACCAGAGATTAATATCATACATATATATGGGGGACTTGAACACTCCAACCATAGACAATGATGACATAAGCACCCAATCATGAAATATGATATAGGAGACTAGAATACACTAAGCATAATAAATACAATAAGGTGGACATAAACCAACTAGCCAAAATAAAGGGGACTTAAACCCTCAAGCCATACTGACCCCTGCACCAGCTTGCTAGGTTTCTAGCATCAGTCTCTCAGATCTCCACTTTAATGACTCAGCTACACAACCTTTTTTAAAAGGCTAATTAAAATAATTATCGCACATTCCCATTCATTGAGCCATATTACACATTAAAGCCTGCAATATCTATATCTTCATACAAACTTATACTAATAAAAACATGCCAAAATAATTACACCACCTTGGGGAATTCATAACCCCCTTAGATTAATTAAGTCATAGCTTGTGAAAATACAAATCCATAAGATTCAATTCAACATCATAATGCCATAGTTTCAAGAATAATTTAATTCCCATATTCCTCATAACTAAAAAAAAGTTTCACAAAATATGGTTGGGGTGATAACCACTTTAAGAGTCACCAGTTTAGGAAAAATCACAATTCTCTAGTTCATTCACCATAGCTATGCACCCGAATGTTTGAAATCATATTTAAAGCATGGAAAATAATAATTAAACCCTGGCAAAATATTTTTCAACAATAAGCATTCAAAACCCCAACCCTTGCTTTAAAACCATAATAATTTCATGTGAGCAATACTTTAAAACTTGTAATTTTCACAAATTAACAATAAGTTAAGAGTAACATTCCTTAAACACCAAGAAATTGTGAGAGAAATTGACCCTTGAGCCCTTAGATGACCAACTTGATGAAACACTAGCATGACTTGCTTGAGGAAAATTATGGAGCCCTTTGGAGTGTTTCAGATGTTACTTTGATTTGTTTCTGAGTGCAAATGACACCTTTAAGGGTTTATAAGACATGGGTTTCAAGTTGAGTAAGAGGTAAAATATCTAGAATGCCCTTAATTTTAAAGCTTAAAAAATATTGCCTGGGACTACGAGTCAACCATTGACTTGTAATCACTCCTTACAACTTCTCATGAGGTGTAACATAGATTGTCTGTAGGACCTCAACACATTGTTAACCCTATGAGTTGACGGGTACCACTCGTAATAAGACCCTACAACTTGTAGGGTTCAGTCGTAGTTAACATAGACTCGTAACAAGTCCTTAAGAATGGTAGAGAGCTGCTAATACTAAGAGCAAAACTTAGCCACTTACTTTACTAATTTGGTTCTTACTTGGGTCCCTAGTTCTCATAATGATACCCTATGACTCGTAGAATGAGAGTACTTGAGGCAGTGAGTACAAATCACAAGAATTTTTCAAAGGTCAAACTATAGGGTGTTTCAGAGTCAAACCCAAAGAAAACTTCCATATACTATCCATCGTACTAAACACGAACTCTAGAGCATAATGAGACAACTGATGGAACATCAAGGTGTATTTCTTCACACTCATCTTGCGTTGCCTCAGGTTCAAAAACTCATCTACCTCAGCTTCCCTCAACTCCTGAGAAAGGAAATGATCAAAGAAGGCACCAAAAAACTCCTCCCACATAGCCTAATTAACATCATCACCTTTCAACTATTCCCACTCCTCATACCATTTATATATAACATCTTTCAATAGATAAGTGAAAAAACTCCAAACCATCTATATCAATAGCATGCATCACTCTGAAAATCTTCTCCATATCAACAATGAACCCTTGAGAATCCTCCTCAACGTTAGAGTCCAAAACGATTTGGGCATTAAATATCATAAAATGCCCAACTCGGGTAACCTTAGAAGAACTCACATAAATACCAAGAAAAATAGGATAACGAGACTAACATCACACAAATTGAGTAGACAAGTGAATAAATCAATGGAACTCCATGATAGATATATGTTGTTGAGGTCCTGAGCATGAGTGTCACTAACTAAAGAAGGGCTAGTGGGGACTGGTAGGACTCCATATGGGATAGTATAATCACGATCAGGGAACATAGACTAGGTCTACACTCCATAAGCTGATTGAGTTCCATTTGCATTGTCCTAAGGTAGGATAGAGGGCTTGGTAGAGTTCGTATGAACTTTAGATCATTGGAGAGGCATGATTTGAAATGCAAATAAATTGAGAGTTAAAGAAATCCCATGACCCTAGAATCTATATCCCAAAATAGAACAAAAATATTTGAAATATTCCTAAATGCCCTGTAGCCTCACACTTATAAGTGTGGCTCGCTACAAACCCATAAAAAGGACTATACTTGACATGGCTTTGTGGACACCTATAGACACTGAAATTATTCTCTGATACCAAACTTTTCATGATCAAACCTTTGGACTAGTCTTGAATTGTATCTCAATCAAAGTAAGGACCCGAGATCAACCCTAAAGCCTATCCAATCCAAGAAAAACCCAAACAATAGAAATAAAAAGACAACAAGATAATAAACAAAAAACAATTACTATAACTTAAGGAAAAACTCTAAGAGTTAACTACACTATCTATTTTACACATGTCCATAAAGGCCTCTAAACCAATTTAAATGTCAAACTGGTCGGGACATGCCCCTGAACATAACAGTGACAATGACAATGATAATGTTAATAAGAACAATTCAATTCTAAAACATGGAAGGAAACTGATGAAAGGACCAAAATTTCCAAAAGATGAATGCTCACCTGTAATGCCCCGAGTCTTTACCCTGAATGCTACACAATGCTCATGATCCCGAAGGACCACAAGCTAACCTATGACTAGTATCTATTGTAATAACTGAATAATAACACTTTAAAAATACATATATTCGGCAAAAATAGCCATAAGGTTCAAAAGTGAGAAAATAATTTTTTAAGACTAAACTCAATGCTGTAAATTGAACATCTGTTTGAAAAATACTCCAGTACGAAAAAGCCTCTAACTGTCTAAATAAAGAGTTGATGGGATAAGTCCCCAACTAACTTCGACTACTGAAATGAACTTAGTACTGAAATATTGGAATAATAAATATGTCCTCGAACAATAAGGACTCACCACTAGTCTTCTGCTGGTGAATTGGGTTGCAAAGTATGATCAAGAGCTCATACGTCTGAACCTATAATATAAGACATCATAGTGCAAAATAAAAATATATGTTAGTACTTTGAATGTACTAGTGTGCAAAGTGAGGTAGGATAAAATACTTGAGTTCATATGCATGAACATTATTGACTGAATGACATGAGTATAACTAAATGAGAGCACGTGCATGAATACATAAATTATAACTGAGGTCACGATAACACTAGATAATGAGTTCTGAATCACTGGTTTACTGATATCTGAGTTTACTAATATTGTATTACGGTTAACTGAGTGACTGTATCTGACAGTCTTGATTCTATGGAACTATTCTGAGTTCTGTACTAAACTGATTGGCTCTATCTGACAGTCTTGACTCTGTGAAGCTAATCTGAGTTCTATTCTTAATAATCAAATTGAGTCTATGGCAAGTAATCATCTAACCGATATGCCTCTTTCTAAGATGATTGGGGTCCAACCTGTAACCCCAGCTGGAAGAGTGTTAGTACTATGCCATGGGTAAATAAAAACTAAGTTACCCTCATCTGGTAGGTGATAGGAGTGATAACAATGGAACTCTCAACTGATATGCTAAAATACCTTATCAACCTTCAACTGGAAGGTTAATATCTCAGCCTACGTTGGTTACATTGTTCTAGAATGTAAGGACTACTTCTAAGGATAACACACACTACTAGCTGGTGAGTCCCCATCCTTGTGTTCCCTTGGTGCTAAATCCTACTCACAACTAAATAGACACTGGACTGAATTATAAATCGTTCTAGATTGGACTGAACTATTACTGTTCATACTGTATAATTAAACTGAACTGAGTTTACTGGGTTCTGTGGACTGACGGAATACTACTCTATTATATTAATTGATCAAGTACTACTAAGCTTTCCTTAGTTTAGGAAATAACTAAATTCTACTGATCCTGAAAAGACTGATACTATGTTGTGACTGACCATGGCTCTAGGTAAACAACTAAATTGTTGCGTATTGAATATCCCTAACACTCAATTGTATAAATTACAAGATATAGCACAATCTTGAAACATGATAGCTAATTACTTTATCAACATTTCATCATTGGGACATTCTAGCAAACAGTTGCATGGCATGAACTTGAATACATGCTAACATGATATAATTTCACTATTCAACTCGTATAAATAATTCAACAACCACTTGGAGGAAATAGTATGTGCACATAATACTAAACAACATACAAGCATCATAATTTTAAATGCCAAATTCACAATTTCAATGGTATTAACATGAATCCACATAGTACAACACATATAGCAAATAATTTTGTATGTATCTCGCAATTGAATCATGAAATAGAAACTCCATTAACATGGTAGTCATGAACACATTCAAATTCAACCATGAAATTCATCAAACTCAATAACTTATAGTAAAAAAAAAAAGGTGTTTCAACTCCAAGTGTGGAAGGAAACCCTTGGAAGAACAGGTGACATACCTTTGTTGCTAAATTCTTAAAACATGATGGCGAAATCTTAAGACTCGAGTTTGAAATTTGATCATCTAGGGTTTTTGTTCTTGAGTAATTTCTGAATAGAGAATGAATTTTGCCTCTGAAAGGGCTTAATTTCATGTTTTGGGGATGATAACCATGGTTAAAAGTCCCAAATACCTCTAAGAAATGCGGCTTTTTAATTACTTAAAACTAAATTACCAACGCGCAGACTAACTAGTCGCGTCTATGGGGTCGACACAATGGCCAACGCTCCATATTGCATCTGCATCGATTCATTGTAATTTGCACTGGGGAGCTAGAGGATATTATTCATCGATGCAATTGACGATGCAGCGCATGGAGATTGCATTGATCCACTGGTTTGGACTTCTAAACGTCCCTTAAAGAAAGTATAAAAAAGCCAAAACATTTCAGAGGACACCTATTGACACTCCTGATAATGATTCAACCTAAGGATTGACATTTTCAGATCATAGAAGTAATGAAATAGAGTTTTCAAATGACGAAGGCAAAAATAACACAAAGTCTGAGTACTTAACTAAAATTTTCTAAGTATAAGACCGCTTAATAAGCTTTAAAGGACTGAGTTAAGCTTAGGATTTTGTGGGGTCTTATAATATCTCCCCTTGAAAACATTCATCCTCGAATGACACCAACTAAGCTAAGAATGCTGATAGATTGAATTTAGATACGATGCATGTACAATTAAAGCATGGTTTCATGACTGAAATTACGGATAAACTGAAATTTTATACTGAACATGCATATCTTACGCATGAGTACATAGCTGAAACTGATTCATTAATGCATGACTAGGGTTGCTGATAACTGAGTTTTCTTATACTAAACATGTATATCTGATGCAAGAAGTCACAACTGAATATGCAATGTTAACTAGTACTAAATCTATAAAGGAAAATCTGAGCATAGAACTGAGTAAGTTCAAGGAAAAACTATTACCTTAGGTTGAATCTAATTTTGTGAAGAAGAGGCACAAATACTTGGTCCGCATGTCTGCTTCTGCTACCCAAGTAGCTCCCTCAATGACTGATTCACACAAAGAACTTTGACTAGATGAACTTCTTTGTTCCTCAATCTGCGGATCTGAAAATGAAGGATTTTGATTGGAATATCTTCATAAGAGAGGCTATTCTAAATATCTATGCCCTCTGTAGGGACTACGACTTCTGGGTCACCTATGCCTTTCTTAAGTAAGGAGACATGGAACACTGGATGCACTAAAGCTAAGTCTGAAGGTAACTTAAGCTTGTATGCTACCTTTCTAAAATAGTTGAGAATTCAATAAGGAGTGACATATTGAGGATTGATCTTCCCCTTCTTGCCAAATGTCTTCACTTCTTTCATAGGAGAGATTTCAAATATACAAAATCACAAATCCTGAACTTGAGATCCCTTCTCTACACATATACGTATGATTTGTGTTGGATTTGAGATTTTTTAAGCCTTTCCCTGATCAACTAAACCTTTTCTAAGGTGTCTAACATCAAGTCAGGCCCTAGAATTGTGGCCTTACCTACTTAAAACCAACTAATGGGAGATCTACTTCTCCTTCGATAGAGTGACTCAAATAGAGCCATCTGAATACTGCAATGATAAATGTTGTTTTATGTGAACTAAATTAAAGGAAAGTGGTCAGACCAAATACCTTTAAAGTCTGTCACACATGCACACATCATGTCCTCTAAATTATGAATGATCCTTTCCACTTGAGCATCTGTTTGAGGGTGAAAGATTGTGCTGAGGTGGACTTGTGTACCAAGAACCTTTTGGAAGGCTTTCTAAAAATGAGAGGTTAACTAGGCACCTATATTTGAGATTATAGATAATGGAACACCATGTAATCTGACCAAATCCCTAATATAGACATTGGCATAGTCCCTAACTGATTAAAAGGTATGGACTGGTAGAAAATGAATTGATTTGGGCATCTCGTCTATAATGACCTTAACTTAATCGTGCTTATAATTAGTTGGAGAAAAATCCATCACAAAATCCATGTTCACCTCTTCCCACTTCTAAGTGGGAATACTGAACTCCTGCATAGAACTACAAGGCTTCTGATGCTCAATTTTAACTTACTTATATGTTGAGCACGTAGCCACAAATTCTCCAATGTCTCTCTTCATCCCACTCCACCAGAGTAGCATGCACCATGCACTTCTACTGTAATTTGCTGCCTCAAGTCATTACACCTAGCACATAGAGCCAACCCTGGAAACATAATTCACCTTCTTCTGCTTAGGAGAAAACCTCTATCTTCTGATCTCTAACTGATTCTTTCACCTTAACTAGATTGGGATCCATATCCTGATTTTCCTTCACCTTAAAAACTAGGGATAATGCTAAACTACACTTACCCATACACTACCTTCTGATTAATCGACTAAGCAGAAACCTAGTTATGCAAACTGATGAACCTCTTAAGCTAACTTCTTATTGCCATCATCCACATAAGAAACACTCCACATAAAAATTCTACTAAGAGCATCATCCACTACATTGGCTTTACCCGAATGATACAGGATGCTCATGTTGTAGTCCTTTAATAACTCCAACCACCATTTATGATGGAGGTTTAAATTTTTTCGATAGAATAGATATTATAGGATCTTATGGTGTGTGAACACATCAACGTGCACTTCATACAGATACTAACTCCAAATCTTTAAGGAAAATGCTACTTCTACTAACACAAGATTAGGAATTGGATAGTTCTTTTCATAGGGCTTAAAAATCCTAGAGGCATAGGCTATAACCTTACCTCTCTGCATGAGGACACAACCCAAACCTACACTGGATATAGCATAATACACAACAAAGCCGTCTAAACCATATGGCAAGCTATGAACTGAGGCTTAGGTGAGTCGAGTCTTTACCTCGTGATAACTCTTCTTACAATAATATGACAGTGAAACTTGACTTTCTTCTAAGTTAATCTAGACATAAGGGATACAAAAGACAAAAATCCCTTAACAAATCATCGGTAATAGCCAGCCAAGCCCAAGAAACTTTAGATATCTGATAGAAAGATGGGTCTGCGCTAATTTCTCACTACTTCAGTCTTTTGGGGATCAACTCTAATGCAATCACCAAAAATGATAGGGCCAAGAAAAGCTACTGACCTAAGCCAAAATTTGCACTTACTGTATTTAGAAAATAGTTGATGGTTTTTGAGAGTCTGCAATACTACTCTGAGATAGTCAACATGATCATGCTCCTTGTGGGAGTAAACAAGTATATCATCTATGAAAACTATTATGAACAGGTCTAAGTACTACAGAAAAATGCAGTTCATCAAATCTATTAAAACCGCTGGGGCATTGGTAAGACCTAACGACGTAACTAAGAATTCCAAATGACCATATTGAGTTCTAAAAGTATTCTTTAGAATGTCATATTCTCTGACTTTGAGCTGATGATAGCCTGATTTGAGGTCTACTTAGAAAAGTAACTGGCACACTAATGTTGGTCAAATAAGTCATCGATTCTGGGAAGTAGATACTTGTTCTTGATCATGACTTTATTTAACTTACTATAGTCAGTAAATATTCAAAGGGAACTGTCTTTTTTATGCATGAATAGAACTGGTGTACCCCATGTAGACATACTGGGTCTGATGAATTCCTTATCTAGAAGATCCTTCAACTGTTCTTTTAATTTTTTGAGTTCTGATGGTGCCATTCTGTATGGAAAAAATAGAGATCGGTTGAGTATCTAGAAAAAAAGTCTATTTTGAAGTCGATTTCCCTTCCGAGAGAAATTTCGAGAAGATCTTTGGGAAACACGTCTGGGAATTCACATGCCACTAAACTGACTCAAGAATAAGGGTTTCTGATCTAGAGTCCTGGACCTGAATGATATGATAGAAAAATTCCTTTGATATTATTTTCCTTTCCCTAAGGTAGGAACACGCTGACCCCTAAGTAACGAAGTAACACTCCTCCACTCTATGACGGGATCATTCGGGAACTGAAACTAGAAAATATTATTTTTCCACTCGACTGAGTCATAGTAGGAATAAAGCCAATCTATGCCGAGAATGATGTCAAAATGGATTATCTCTAATTTGACTAAGTCTGTTGAAGTGACTTTCTAAGATGTCATAACCAGACTATTCATGTATACCTGCCTAGAACTAATAGATTTACCCACTAGGGTAGAGACTGAGAAAGGCTCTGCTAGAATTTAAGGACTGACTCCGAAGTAACCAGCTATATAGGGAGTAACAAAATACTAGAATAATAAATCTATCCTCAAACAATGAGTAATCACCACTTGTCTGCTACTGGTGGATTGTGCTGCTAAGTATGATCGGGAGCCCGTACGTCTGAACCTATGATATAAGACATCATAGCTTACAAGAAAAGTATGTGTCAATACTTTAAATGCACTGGTATGCAAAGTTAGGTAGTATAAAATTCTTGAGTTCATGTGCATGAATATTACTAACAGAATGACATTAGAATAACTAAAATGAGAGCATATACATGAATATGTAAACTTTAAATTAGGTAATGATAACACTAGAAACTAAGTTCTTAATCTATGGTTTACTGATATCTTAGTTTATTAATACTGTATTATTGTAAACTGTGTAACTGTATCTGATAATCCTAATTCTGTGGAACTATTCTAAGCTCTATACTGAACTGAGTAACTATATCTAACAGTCCTAATTTTGTTGAACAGAACTGAGTTCTATTCTATAGACTATAACTGAGATTATGTGAGGTAATCCTCTAACCGACATACCCTTCTCTAAACTGATTGGGGTCAAACCTATAACCCTAGTTTGAAGGGTATTCATATAGTGCCATGGGTAAAGACAAATGGAGTACCCTCATCTGGCAGGTGCCCAAAGTGAGAATGGTGCAACCCAAAACTGGTAGGCTAAAAAAACAAATCAACCCTCTAATGGAAGGTTAATATCTCAACCTACGCTGTCTATGTAGTTATAGACTGCAAGGACTGCTTCTAAAGATCACACCCTCTATTGGGAGGCGAGTCTCCATCCTTGGGTTCACTCAATCCTAGTCCCAATTGAATAGACACTGGACTGAATTCTAAACCCTTTTAGGCTATATTGAACTATTACTGATCGTACTATATAACTAAGATGAATTGAGTTCACTGGGTTTTGTGGATTGACAGAATACTACTGAATACAATTAACTGACTGAGTACTACTGAGCTTCCTTAGTTCTATAACTGACAGAATTTTACTAATCGTGACAACACTGATATTATTCTGTGACTGACCGCGACACTATGTAAGCAACTAAATTATCAGTTATTTAATATCCCTAAGACTCGAATGCATAAATTACAAGGAATAGAACAACTTTGAATCATGATAGCTAATTACTTGATCACCATTCCTTCATTGGGATATACTAGCAAACACTTGCATGACATGATCTTGAATACATGCTAACATGATATAATTTAACTATTCAACTTACAAGAGCAATTAAAGAAACACTTGGAGGACATAGTATGCGAACATAATACGAAGCAACATGCAAACATTATAATTTCAAATACCAAATTCATAATTTGGAGGGTAACAACATAAATTAACATAGTACAACACATGTAGAAAATAATTTCATAAGCATCTCGCAATTGAATCATGAACTAGAAACCCCATTAACATGCTAGTCGTGAACACATTCAAATTCAGCCATGAACTCAATAACTTGTAGTAAAAAAAGGTGCTTGAACTTCAAGGATGGAAGGAAACCCTTGGATGAATACTTGACATACCTTGGTTGCTAAATCCTTGAAGAATCATGGTAAAATTTTAAGCCTTGAGTTTAAAATTTGATGTACTAGGGTTTTTGTTATTCAGTAATTTCTAAATAGAGAATGAATTTTTCCTCTAAAGGGGCTTAATTTCGTATTTTGGGGCTGATAACCTTGGGTAAGAAGACCCAAATAACCCTGAGGAATATGGTTTTTTAATTACTGAAAATTGAATTAGCGACGCACAGTCCAATGCATCGCGTCGATGTGGTCGATGCTATAGCTAACGTGCCACATCGAGTCCGCATTGGTTCACTAGAATTGCACTACGGAGCTGGAGGAAAATATCCATCGATGCGATAGAGGATGCGACACATTGAGATAGCATCAATCCACTAGTTTGGACTTCCAATTATGCATTAAACAAAGTTCCGAGGATACCTACTGACACTCGTGATCATGATTCAACCTAAAGATTGACATTTTAAGGTCATAGAAGTCATTAAAAAGAGTTACTAACTTACTAAGGCTAAAATGAAATTAATTTTAAGGTCATAGAAGTCATTAAAAAGTCTGGGACCCCTTAACAAACTTTAAGGGACTTAGTTAAGCTTAGAATTTTTTGTGGTCTTACATCACCACTTCACCGAAAACCTGATAGACGATCGTACCACCTAATACTACACAAACCAATGAAAGAAACCCCTAGCTCCCAACATCATGAAAAGATGTAGCTTCCAAACTCAATGTACATGTTCACATATATGCAGATATACTAATTTATTTAATGCTGGTACAGGGAACAAGTTTTATCATGACATTTGAAACCATTAACCAAGACTATGTAGCATTATACTATACTAAGGGCAACCCTGTGCTATAAGGGTTTAGATCTACCTACTGAAAGGTCTCCTGTGCATTTCAGCCATACAATCTAGAGACATTCAATTAAGGGCCACGGATTGCCTCGATCCCACCCAATCCAAAGATGTATAAGTTAGGAATTATGCAAATAGTCATAAAGACTCCTATGTCGGCAAATATGGTTTCCAGTATTGGTCCCTTTGAGTACTTCAACCTATACAACAAGCTACACAACCCCTTTTAAGCCGAATTAAACATTTACATAACCCATGATATTGAACTAATGAAACTTCCACTAAGGCATCATCAAATGTTATTATCATACAAATATGCTTGCAAGCTTATAAAATTATGCCATTCCAATTATCTATTAGTCTTGGGGAATCAACACCCCCTGAGTTCTAATTTAAAAACCATACCACTAACTCCAAGGCCTTATAAAACCATTTAAAATTAAACCATGGCAACCAACGCCTTACCAAAACCCCTTATGTTCTATTAAAATTTTAGGAAATACAATAGTTCAAAAGTAGTTTAAATCATGCATTTTTCTATGTTCTAACGTCAATTTATAGAATGGGCTGAGGTTAATGCCAATTCCAATTTTGTTTTAATCATTTTGGGAGAATGCCATGACCCCCTTCCCATTCACCATAACCATGCACAAATTTAGTTCCAAAACCGTGAGATAAAGCATGGATAATAGTTCCAAATCCTTAGGGTAACCAAATGAGTAATAAACATTAAGAACCCTTAATCCATCATTCAAAACCAATAATTAAATTCACAAAAAACAAAGTTTGACACATGAGTTTGTATAAAATCAAGTTAGGAAAAAGATACATGACTAAATAACTAAGGAATTTTGAAGAGAAATCAGAATTCGAGCCCTAGATGTTCAATCCCTAAAAACCCTAGCCTTACTCTTGATTGGAGAATTTGATAGAGAAGAGTGTTTGTGTTATGTTAAATAGGTGGAAATAGGGCTAAGGGGATGTTTTATGTAATGGACTTGTAGTGGGTTAAGAGGAAAAGATAACCATCACCTTAATTATATTGTGTAGTAATTTTAACTCCTAGTGGCTACAAGTCTTACAACTACTCTTGGTAGCTGGCCATGAGTTGTCACGATAACTTGTAGTCTAGGCAGTGACTCAAGTCCACCTTAGTTTCTTGGTCATGAGTCCAACCTTATGACTCTTGACCATACCTTATGACTCAAAAGGTCCTAGTCATACTCAAGATAGAAATATAGGTAATCCATATTGGATTGACCACGACAGTCATTGCACAACTCGTATATAGTAAGTATGACTCATAGGGTCTTAGTCATTGCTTGTGAAGTCAACTCAACAGACATGGAAATTTTTCAAGTCCAAAATCTAGGGTATTATATTAGTTTCCCCACTTACCAAGTTGACTCAAATGAAGGTGAAGTTCTTATGGTCTAAGTTTTGTGATAGTAGTTTTGAGTAGTTGAAAGACAAGTTGACTATTCTGCTTATTTTGAAACTTTTTGAAGGAACTAAAGGATTTATTATGTACTGTTATTCATCCCTAGAGGTACTTGGTTGTGTACTCTCGAATCATGGTAAAGTGGTGACTTATGCATCAAGACAACTAAAGGTTAGTGAAAAAAACTACACACTTATAATCTGGAATTGGCTGTTTTAGTATCTACATTTAAGATTTAGCATTATTTTTGTGGAGTGCATGTTGACAGTTTCATCGTTGATAATAGCTTTTCATTTGTATTCACTCAAAAATATCTTAATCTTAGGAAAATGTGGTGACTCAAGCTGCTAAAGGATTATGTCATGAGCTTGCACTACCATCTAGGCAAACTTAATGTGGTCGTTAATGCTCATAGTAGGTTCTCTATTAGAAGTCATTCTTATATTGAAAAGGAAAAGATGAACGTGCTTAAGGATATTCATTGGTTTACTAATTTGGGAATCTAACTCTTGGACACTATTGTTGGAAGATTGATCATTAAAAAGTTGGCTAAATCATCCTTATTTGTCGAAGTTAAGGAGAGACAATGAATTGATGCAAACAAAAAATAATGTTATCCATCAAAAGGTTATGGTATTTGAAATAGGGGGAGATGATATATTAAGATATAAAGGGAGGTAGTATGTTCCATTGGTGAACGATTTCGATAAAAAATATTAAATGATGCTCAAATTTCCAGGTATGTCATTCATCTTGGCTCTGCTAAGATATATCATGACCTAAATGAGATATATGGGCGGAATAACATTAAGAGAGATATTTCTTTGTAATAAAGTGTTTGAATTGTTAGCAAGTTAAGGTTGAGAATATGAGATCGGGTGGTAACTCCCAAGATATAAATACCATGTGGAAGTGGGTAATGATTAATTATTGATTTTTTTACCAATCTTCCACGATCTTAAAACCAGTAGGATTCCATTTGGATCAATATAGATACAATTACCAAGTCTGAATACTTTCATCTTGTAAGGACTAATTATTCAGGAGAAAATTACACAATATATTGTCATGACTCGAGACTACTCCCTAGTCATAACACGGTTTTTGGAACCACAAGTGATCCACAGCTAACCCATGAACTAGCAAACTATTGAGCAACTAATTTAATAGGTATTAAGTAGCTAGCTCTACAGTGTGAAAATATCAAAATAATGAAATCTAAATAAATATGTAACTGATAAAGTATACAATCTGATAAATCGCTAGATAGAAACTAAAATTACATGACTAACTTTGACTGACATTATTGAAGACTCTACTATATAAACAATAGATAGCTGGGACATGCCTCCATCTACCACTAATCAATACATATGAATAATAGTAAAATAAAGTACATGATCAGCATCTAACTAAAGTACCTGAAATAGGAAAACTCATCGCCTGCTGGCTTGAAACTGTAATCGTCTGATCAGGATGTGTGGGCTACCATTGGTACCTACATTATGAAAAAATGTAGCCCTACAAACATGTATATGGATTAGTACTTATGAAATGTACTGAGTTAGTGGGGGTGAATGCAATGAGCAAAAATGAGTTCATACTTAATCTTAAACATGCATTCTAAGTGTATGTAGACTCAGCAAGAAACTAAAATAAGTTGAAAGCTAATATATCTTAAATCATGATTAAAGAAAAAATTTGATAAGGAAGTGAGTTACTACAGCTAGTTTCTTAAAAAGAATAGTTTTGTAGTACAAGTAGAACTAAAGATGGAAAATAGTAAAACATGGATATTTTATTGAGGTCGGATCCTCATTTTATGTCATACAAATGAATACTCAATAACTGACCTATGAATACAGAATAACTGGTATCTGTATATTGATTAGTTTGTATCTATATACTAATTAAATGATAACTGAATGCTGGTTATGTAAAAAAAAGTTGTACTTAGTTTGAGTAAATTGGACTGAAACTATGAGGTACTGTGCAAATGAGATAAGGACTAATTGAACAACATGAGATAACTGAGCATGAATATGTCATACTGTAATATCTTAGAATGCGAGACATAGTGTATATATTTGTTATGTCACTAAGACAATCAGTAATTCTGAAAGACTGAAATCTGTATAACTAAATATTTGAATATTTGCACACATATTCAAGCAAACTAAACTGAAAATGCATTGAATAATGACTGAAACTGTGCGAGCTATCATTTAACTGACAAACACCATGTGACCTATCATGGAGTCCAATATCTGACCCACATTAAGGAGGTTTATTATAATCATGCCATTAAAATAGAACCTGAATTGTAGTGATTACTAAACTGATGTCCTAAAGGACTAGTGATTCAAGCTTAAACTGACGGATGACCCCTGAGAGGAAGTAATGCCTAAGTTGATGGGTGACACAGGGACTGCTACTAATGACATTGTCTAACAACAGGGAAGCCATCATCCCTACATTCACTCGGTGCTAAATCCTACTCCCTATTGAAAGAAATTGAAATACTAATTGGAGCATGCACTGATAACTGATAACTGATAAGCTCTAGTCATGATATTTTTAAAATAACAGTGCATCGAAATTTTATGGTAATTATTAACATGCAAAATGATAATATTCATCATGAACAACAATATCTAAGTTTACTAATAAGCTTCAAGGATTAACTGTCTGAGTACTTGAAAAACTGAATTAACATAAATCACATAGGTGTTGGCTGTTCATAACCCACAAGCACTGAAAGAGTATGAAATACGATATCAAACTTTAATGACTGTGTTAAGTGATTATTGTTTAAAGACCCAATCATGGGCATTTTATCAAACATATGAAAATCATAAACTTATACATGAGAATATCTTAAACATGAGGGAAACAATAAGGTTTTATGGAAAAAATGATAACTTGGAAATTTATCTTGAATCAACTAAACATGACTTGGGAATTACAACATCAAAATGTGATATGACTTATTCCACTAGAAAGCACTTATAATAATAAATTGGAATAGTATTAACAACAGATTCATGGAGATGGTTCAACTTAAACATATAAAACTCACTATTTAAAATCAAAAAAGGTTCTTGGGTTCCATGGGTGAAGGAGACCCATGGATGAACTCGCACATATCTTAAGACTTTCACATAAGAAAGAAATAGAAATCTTGATGCTTTTTTAAAGGTTCTTGAACTTGAGGGACTTGGATTCTTGATTCCTTAGGGAAAAAAGAATTGAATTTGTGTTCGTGTAGCAAGGGAATTGTTTTCTTGGGAGGATAATTGGAGAAGAAGGGAAAAATTATGACCTAACTAATGCCCAGGTCGTATTTTGGATGATTGGGTTGAGGGGGAAAAGACACAATTTCCCCCTAGGCATTTAAATAAAAAACTAGATGCAACAGGCTTACCGCTATGCGGTCCTATCATGGTCATTGAATTCTCTCACCATAACGCGATAAACATAAGAACAAGACTACTGCCATAAAGCAGCCTTATCATTTTAACCCTCTGGTTTTGTGATCCAAACATGCCCGAAACCTTGTGAGAAAAATTAAAAACTCCCCCGAGGCATACTTCTTTTATTTCTGAACATGAATTAACTTAAAAACTAATGTCTCAGGGTTCTGAAGGTCAAAATAAAAAATCTTCCAAGTTTAGAGGTCATAAAAAAGGCTAAATCCCCAACACTAAGTGAAAATTTCAATCCTTAAGCCCCTTAATTATGCAACTAAGAGCTGAATTGAGCTATGATTAGTCGGGTAATTACAATGTCTTCCCCTTGGGAACATTCTTCCTCATATGAGATAAGTTAGACTTAGAGTACTATACTAAGGTAACTTAGATCATATATTGAACATGCATAACTTGAAACATGAGTGCATAACTGAGTCTGATCATGATACATATTCTGAACTGATTTCGTACGTACATGCAATGACATAAAAATTGTTATAATGCTGAGATAAAAATGATACAGTGTACGTATTAGTAACCATTACCTCCTGGTGGATCTGGTTTCATTAAGTAAAGTTGAGAGGTTTAGGACATGAAAACTTTGGGAATTATAATATCTCACCCATGGATCATTCGTCCCCTGAATGATACTAACTTAGTTGAAATACTAAGGAAAGACAGAGATGTTGCACCAGACACTTACGAATTGAGTCATAACTAAACATATGGAATCAGAAACAGATGCATGATGCATGGGTACATATAATAACTCTGGCCAAATACTGAGTTGAACTACCTACTTTCACCATGTTAAAGCCTAACTCGTAATTATTAGGTACTGCACATCACATAATAATACTACTCTATACCGTGAAAATAAGAAAAACTCTCTCTTTCCCATCTAAATAATTATTCATCAGCACTATCTCACCCTAAGGACAGGTCACTGAAAGGTTAGAACATAAGGACCAGATGCACAAAAGAATACTATGTATAACTTGGACACTTAACTAATTCCTGAGGAATAGAGTATCCACAACATGGATTCATTATAGAGATAAAAAATTAGGATACAAATGACATAATTTGAATTGACATGTTAATTAAGAGTATAGCATAAGTACCTGAAACTGGACTTAGTGTAAAGCATGAGTACATGACTCATAAGCTGCATGACCTAAATTTAGAGTTCATAAATTTATGGAACATGATTTGTACTGCTGAGCTAACTAGAAGTCCTCATACTAGGAACTAGGAGAATACACGATTCTCTAATATATGCGTGAACATGAATTATTATCATGGAGATGACATGTAAGGTATGACTAGATATCGTGATGACTAAAGTACAAAACTTTGCACTGAGATGAGAATGGGTCGGGAAACTTCCTCCCTTGCTAATATCATATAACATACTGGCATAACTACTAGAATGAAAGTACTAAACTTTATTCTTTGTCCTATCATCTCCCCCTTAGCTTTATTCCGTCACTCAAAGTCTATGGTTACCTTTAATAAACTCTAAACGAAAATGCAACCACTTTTCTCTAGAGCCCAACATATATCAATTTATATAAATAATGAACTCAGTAGGAAAGACTACACCTGAAAGTGTAAAACCCGCAGCTACTATTTATTTCTAGGATACAGCTCTTAACTTACTATTCTCCCAATAATCATCATATAATATCTGAAATACTTGCTATCTTATAATCTTCACGAGTATCACTATACCCTGTGTTTACACCATCCAAATCTTCAACTCTTTATTTTATTAGTGCAATATTCAAAGATTCAAACTTTGATTCTAATGCTTAACATGTATATCCCTAAGCCTTCAATGAACCATACTAACATTCTTCATAGTCTACTAACATCACATCTAAATCATATGAATAATCAAAATACCATTGTACCCAATGTAAACATCATATAATTTCGAATAAACAAACTTAAATTCTTACACTATTTCAAGCCAACTGGTTCACCTTTTATACAACTAGCCCCATGAGTAAATAATGTGCTAAATACAGATAAACACAATCCCATATTACTTCTTCTAAACTTCTAGGTTCGTACTTCTAACTCTAGGTCACATAGTATCATAGGATTCGAAGAATAGATCTGAGGGCACTTATGAAATTTGCTTAGTGTACTATTTTCAAGAACATGAATGAAATCTTTAAAACTTCACACTTCAAAAGCACTGATAGGATACATTTAAACTAAAATACAAAAACATAACTACCTGTGGGGACTGCCTAATAAAGCTATATCGGTAAGGATTTGCGCTTGACTATTTTTATTGCCTCTAAAATAAGGCAGAGTTGGCACAAATGGACTAACATAAGAATCTGCATAAATTCCTTCGCGAAGACTTCTACTTCATGATCTGAGACATTAAAGAGAGGAAACATTTTTTTAAATTCCCTTTAACCTCTCAATAAAAAGTACGGATATCTCCATACCATTCTGTAAAACTCTACTAGACACTGCTACATAGACACCCTAGGACACTTGAAACTTACGCTATGGTACCAAGTTTGTCATGACCCTAGACTACTCCCTAGTAATAACACGATGCTTGGAATGATAAATGTTCCAAAGCTAACCCATGAACTGGCAAACTATTGAGCAACATATTCAATAGCTATTAAGTAGCTAGCTCTTCTCTATCGAAACATCAAAATAATGAAATTTGAATAAGTATATAACTGATAAAGCTTATAATCTAATAATCTGATAAGCGTAACTGAAACAAAATGACTGACTCTGACTGACATCTATGATGACTCTACTATATTGACTATAGATAGTTGGTACATGCTACCAACTATCATTAATTAATACATAATAATAATAAAATAAAGTACATAATCAAAATCTGACTGGACTCCTTAAAATAAAAGAACTCATCACTGCTAGCTAGAAACTGTAACCATTTGATGTTGATATATGGGCTACAACTAGTACCTATATTAAGAAACAACGAAGCCAAATACACATATATGTGGTGGATCAATACTTATGGAATGTATTGTGTTCATCCATAATCTTAAACACGCAGCTACGTGGATGTAGACTTACCAAGAGACTGAAATAAGCTGAAAGCTGATATATCTTAAAACATGATTAACAAACAAAATCTGATAAGCTAGAGATTCACAATACTTTATTTCTTAAAAACTATAATTTTGTAATACAAGTAGAAATAAAGCTAGAAAATAGTAAAACATGGATAGTATATGAATACAGAGTCTGAAACTACTGATTGAAACTTACATAACTCGAGGATCTAAATATACAATTATACTGAGCATGGATACATAAACATACAAAACCAAATATAACAAATACTAAGTTGATCGGATTAAATGAATGAATTGTAGATGAGTACCGCATAACAGACATCTATATATCGAATAACTGGTCTCTGGATACTGATTAGCTGGTATTTGTATACTAATTAACTGATAACTGAATACTAGTCATGTAAAAGCAAATTGTACTTAGTCTGAATAACTACACTAAAATTATGAGGCACTGTGTCTATGAGATAAGCAAAAAATGAATAATATGAGATAATTGATCATGAATACGTGAGGACTGTAATATTAGCAAATGCAAGACTAAGTGTCTATACCTATTTTATACCTAAGGCTGACTATACTTCTAAAACACTAAAATAGTATAATTGAATATCCGAAAGTCTAAAAACTTAGTCAAGAAAACTTGAATTGAAAATACACTGAATACTGACTAAAAGTATGGGAGCTATCATTTAACCGACTAAAACTATGTGAGCTATCATGGAGTCCATCATCTGACCCATGTTAATGAGGGTTGTTCTACTCTTGACATTAGTATAGAACCTGAACTGTAGTGATCATTAAACTGATGTCTAAATGGACCAGAGAGTAAAGCCTAAACTGATGGGTGACCTCTGAGAGGAAGTCAGGGCTTAACTGATGGGTGAGGCCTTATATCCTATGATGGCTATGTAGTTCTAAAACATAGATACTACTACAAACGACTCTACCTAATTGTTGGAAAAGCATCAATCCTTGCATTCGCTCGGTGCTAAATCCTACTCGAAACTAAAAGACACTGAAATACTAACATGAGCATAGACTAACAACTGATAATTGATAAGATCACGTCAAAGTATTCTAAGAATAATATTCCATATGGATAGGGTAATTATTAACATGTAGTATAATAATGTTTATCATAAGTATGAATATCTGAGTATATTGATAAGATTTATGGATTAACTTTCTGAGTACTTGAAAAATCGAATTAACGTAAATCACTTAGGTATCAAGTGTTCATAACCCACCAGCACTGAATAAGTTCAAAATACAATATCAAACTTGAAAGACTGTATTAACTAATTATGGTTTAAAGGCCCAAACATAAGCATTTCATCAGATATGTGAAAATGACAAACTTAGACATGAGAATGTCTTAAACATGAGGGCAATAATAGGTTTTAATGGCAAAAATCATACCTTGAGAATTTATACTAAATCAACTAAATATGACATTGGAATTACAACATTCAAAATATGATATGAATCATTCCAGTTGAAAGAACTTATAATCTTAACTAGAAATAGGATTAACAAGAGATTCATGGAGATAGTTCAACTTAAGCATGTAAAACTCATAATTTAAAACCAAAATGGGTTCTTAGGTTCCATAGGTGAAAGGGGACCCATGGATGAACTCCCATATACCTTAAACCTTTAACATGAAGAAGAAAGACAAATCTTGATGCATTCTTTAAGGTTCTTGAACAAGAGCAACTTGGATTTTATATTCCTTGGGGAAATAGGAATTCAGTTTGCATTCTTGGGTAGAGGGAATTGTTTTCTTGGAAGGATAACTAGAGAAAAAGTGCAAAATTATGCCCTAAATAATGCCCAATTCATGTTATGAATGATTGGGCAGGGAAAGACATAATTGACCCTCAGGCATTTAAATAAAAAACTAGATATGATAGACTTACCATAACGCTATCCTATAGTGGTTATTGAATTCCCTTATAGCGATAAAATGAACATGAGAATGAGAATATTGCTGTGATATGGCCGTATCGTGGTAACCCTCTAATTTTATGATCCAAACATACCCTAAACATTGTCCAAAAAATCCAAAACTCCCTAAGGTATAATTCTTACATCCCTGAATATGAATTACCTTAAAAAATAATGTCTCCTGATTGAGAAGGTCAAAGTAAAAAATCCTCAAAGTTTAGGGTCTTGAAAAAGGCTAAGTCCCCAACACTTTGTGAAAATTTGAAGCGTTAAGCCCCTTAAGAATGCTACTAAGAACGGAATAGAGCTAAGATTAGTATGGGGTATTATAGATATATTTCCAAGAGATAACCAAATTTTATGGGGATCTGTGGTCCATTATTTTCATACCAATGTATGCATTTTTCAGATCAATTTATCTAACACCCCGAGTCACCACCCCGGATGCTACATGGTGCTTACCACCCCAAATAACTATAAGCTAACCTACCACTTATATCTGTTGTGAGTACTGACTAATCACACAGAAACAATACTAATAATAATAATACTAAGATAAATGTGAAAATTAAGCTAAAGTCACCATAAGGTTCCCAACGAAAAACAAAGTATTAAATACTACTAAATAAATACTAAAAACATAATATCTGTCTGATATATTTTAATCTAAAAAGCCTAAAACTAAACTATCTGAATGTTGTGTTGATGGGACAAGCCCCTAACTAAATCCAACTATTGAACTATAGATAAACTGATAACTGAAATAAAAGAATTCCCTCGATAAATAAGGACTCACTACCAATTCTTCTGCTGATAATCCAGGCTGCTAAATGCGGTTAGGAGCCAGTGCATCAAAACCTATGATATAAGACATCATAGTGCAAAAGAAATATAAGCTTCTGTACTTTGAATATCCTAGTATGTTAAGTGAGATAAGGCTGAATGCATGGATTCATATGCTTGAATAATAACTAGCTGAGTAACATGAATATAACTAAATGAGAGTAAATGTATAACTAAAATAGATGAAACACTGATTATGCAATACTGTGGATGTGTCTATATATACTGTATCTAAGATCATAGTCACACGAGATACAGAGTTATTATAATGAATTAACTAATATTTGTGTTTACTGATAACTATATTACTGATAGTTGGGTGACTATTTCGAATAGTCCTAATTCTATAGAACTAAATAGAGTTCTATACTGAGCTGGGTGACTGTGTCTGACAGTCTTGATTTTGTAGAACTAAACTGAGTTTTATATAGACACTAAACTAAAACTGTGGGAGATAATTATCTAACCAACATGCCCCTTTCTGAACTGATCGGGGTCCAATATATAACCCCAACTAGAAGGGTATCAGTACCGTGCAAAGTGTAAAGACAAGCTGAAGGGTCACCCTTAACTAGCAGGTTCCCTATATGAGAAAGATGGTACCCTCAACTAAAAGGTAGAACACCTCCTTAACCCTTAACTGGCAGGTTAATGCCTCAAGCTATGCTGGCTACGTAGTTCAACAATTCAAGGAATAATTCTAAGGATCAAACCCTCTAATGGTAGGTGAGTCCCCATCATTGGGTTCACTCGATGTTGAATTCTACTCCCAACTGAATAAACACAGACTTAATTTCTAAACTGTACTAGGCTGGACAAAGCTGTTACTGATCATGTTAACAAACTGAACTGCACTGGGTTTACTGAGTTCTGTGGTTTAGTTGAATATACGGAGTTCTATACTAACTGAATACTACTGATCGTGACACTACTAAGACTATTATGTAAATATTGTAACTCTAGGTAAAAAGTTTGATTTTCAGGTATTAAATACCCCCAAGACTCGATAGCATGAAAAGTAAAGCATAGCATAAACTTGAAAAGTGTATCAAAGTTCACTTGCTCACAACTCATTTAGAGAGGCATTCTACAAGCACTTGTAAGATATTAGCTTCCACATATGTTTGTATGTCATGATTTTCACATTAAGTTCACATAAGCAATTTATCAAGCACTTGGGGAACATAATCTTTGCACATAATACTAAATATCATGTAGGCATCATAATTTCAAATCCCAATTCGTAAATTAAGAGCTTTTAATATGAATCGATATGATTATTCATACATGATAAATAATATCACATGAAACTTGGAATAAACCATGTATTAGAACATAAATTACATAATAATCATGAATACACTCAAATCCCACATGGAATTCCTGAGATTAATGATCTTGTTGTTTGAAAGAGTTTCTTAAACTCCAATGGTGGAAGGAAACCCTTGGATGAAAACTTCACTTATATTGTAGCCTCTTATTACTGCCCCCTTGGCCCTCGTGGTGTATTTTCTCTGTAACATAAGCATGATCAATGACCACACTAAAATATCTATCATTAGTAACCAATTACTAAGTATCCATACAGAGAAGGAGTCTTAATCCCTACAAAAATACCAAACCCGCTCATACTCGATAGTCATAATAGATGTGGTATGCCTATCCAATACTTAAAATCAAGTCTCACACTCTACAACTTTCATGTAGACTTGCTCCAACCTAGAGAAATGATCTCTTAAATGATCCCCTAGACTATGAGGAATATATATTTCTCCAAGAAAGGCTTAAAGTATTGAGTCTATGTCAATAAAAAAGATCCTACTGACCTGGAATCATGATGACCTCTACAATAATGTCGAGTTTCTAGATCCAAATAATAAATTTTATAATCCATCCACGAGTCTCCATTAGATCTAAATTATGCATCTTATCCTTACAAGAAATCAAGAACTCATAGGCAACCCCGCCTGGTTCACCAGAAAACATAGGTGAAGCCAATTTTCAAAATCTACACAGTATATTTTTCTTATTAACAGAAATATCATGATAGGTGAACATTGGCTGAGCAACTACTGATGGAGAAATCATTGATGTAGGAAGGGCCGCAACTCTAGGAGCTATAACTATAGGTTGTGCCCCATTCTTAGTATCACTCTAATCAATAGGATGGGTACCATTATATGATTCACCATAAACCAATCCCAAGAGTTGATCGAATACATCCTAGATTAGAGAAAAAAATAATCCATGATGCAGACTAGGTTAGTCCCTAGCCTATCGCTGGCTGATTTAGAAAAATCTCTAGCCAAAGAGATAGAATAAGGTTTAGTGAAGGCTCCCTATCCTGGTCTTTGCCAGTGCATTATCTTCTGGCTATCCTCAGCGACTAGTTTATCCATGGACTATATTAGGATCCTAGTTACGGACTCGGGGTCCTCATCTCATGTAATAATAGAACATGTCCTAGCCATTTTTGAAAGAGTGAAACCAAAGGAATCTTTAGAAACTAACTTAGACTCTTAGCCTGAAATGAGTGGACGAAAGGAATATCTCCTAAGAATTTCTGATAGCCTCCAAAATATAAGAAATATTTGTGATCGTCCCAATCCATGTGAATTTACTAGACACTTGTTGTTGTACCAAAATTATTGGTTAACCTAGTGCTCTGATACCAATTTGTCACAACTCAATTTATGAGTCATGATGACACCTACTTTATCCTACAAGTAGGTTGTAATACCTTGAGTCTTTACCCAAAATGCTACACGGTGCTTACAACCATGAAGTACCACAAGTTAACCCATGACTGATATCTTCTATGAGCACTAAATAATTATATAATAATAATAATACAATAAATGCAAAAATTAGGATGAAGTAACCATAACATTCACAACTGATAATCAATACTAAATACTAAAAATTGAATATCTATCTGAAATACTGAAATCTTAAAGCCTCTAACTGTCTAAATATTGAGTTGATGGGGCAAGTCCCTAAATAACTCCATCAAATAATGGTGAACTACTGAAATACTGAAAGATAAGATCGCTCTCAAATAATGAGGACTCACTACAAAATCTACAGCTGGTAATCTAGGCAGCTAAGTTCGGTCAGGAGCCCATGTATCTAAACCTATTATATAAGACATGATTTCACAAAATAAAATTATGTGTCAGTACTTTGAATATACTGGTATGCTAAGTGAGGTAGGATGATATACATAAGTTCATATGCATGGGCAACAACTAGTTGAGTAACATGGACATTACTAAATGAGTGTACATGTATGAATATGTAAATTGTACCTAAGATCATGTTAATACTGGATACTAAGTTCTGAATACTGATTAACTGATATCTAATTTTATAGTTACTATTACTGATAACTGAGTTACTATTTCTAACAGTTCAAAATCCTATAGAATAGAACTAAGTTCTATACAGAGCTGGGTGACCGTGTCTGACAGTCCTAAATTTGTAGAACTAAACTGAGTTCTTTGCTAAAAATAAAACTAAAACTGTAAGAGGTAGTTATCTAACTAACATGCCACTATATAATAAGATTAGGGTACACCCTATAATATTAGTTTGAAGGGTGTCAATACCGTTCCATGGGTAAAAAGAGGTTGTAAGTTAACCCTCTCTGACAGAAAGTACTTTTGTGAACCCTCCCTTGTAGGAAAACTCATGTGGGATGTATTAACCCTATTCTGGTAGGAAGATATCTAAACCTATTATTGTTATCAACTTGTACAAACCCATTATTTGTATCAACACTCAGTTATCAGTACTATTATATCTATAAAATTTGATATTAGTTAATTAACATTCAGAGCTTAGTATCCAGTGTTAACATAATCTTAGGTACAATTTTTCTATTCATTCATGTACCCTCATTCAGTAACGTCCATGTTAGTCAGCTAGTTGTTTTCCATGCATATAAACACATGTATATCAGCCTACCTCACTTAATATACAATTATAGTCAATGTACTGACACACACTTTTCTTTAGTGCTATGATATCTTATATAATAGGTTTAGATGCATGGGCTCTTGAACGCACTTAGCAGCCTGGATTATCATCAATAGATTTAGTAGTGAGTACTCATATTTTGATAGGGAACTATTCTTTTAATATTTCAGTAGTTCAAAATTTTGTAGATGGAGTTAATTAAGCACTTATCCCATCAACTAAATATTCAGATAGTTAGAGGCTTTAAGACTAGAGTATATCAGATCGATATTCAGTTTTTAGTATTCATTTATTAGTAATTAGTGTTTGCTTTTAGTTGTGAACCTTATGGTGACTTTATCCTAATTCTTGCATTTATTTCATTATTATTACCATATGATTATTCATTGCTCACAGCAGATATCAGTCATGGGTTAGCTTGTGGTCCTGCAAGGTTGTAAGCACCATGTAGGATTCTGGTAAAGACTCAGGGCATTACAACCTACTTGTAGCATAAAGTAGGTGTCATCATGAATCAAAAATTAAGTTGTCACAAATTGGTATCAGAGCTCTAGGTTCACCAATATATTTGATACAAAAACAAGTGTCTAGTAGAGTCACATGGATTGGAATGATGAGATATATTTCTTATATTTTGGAGGTTATAGGAAATTCTTAGGGGATATTGTTTTCTTCCACTCATTTTATAATAAATGTCTAAGTTGGTTTCTAAAGATTCCTCTGGTTTTACTCTTTCACAGATGGCTAGGACATGTTTCATCATTATACGACATAAGGACCCCGAGTGGGCAACTAGTATCCTATTATAGTCTATGGATGAACTAGTGGTCGAGGATAACCTGAAGATTAAGCCCAAGAAAAGACCAAGATAAGAAGCATTCTGTAAACCTTATTCCTTCTCTTTGGCCAGAGATTTTTCTACCTCTGCAAGCGACAGGACAAGGACTAACCTAGTGTTTATCATGGATTATTTCTTTTTCTCTAATCAAGCATGTATTATATCAACTCTTGGTATTAGATTTTGGTGCATTGTATGACGGTACACATCTATTTAATTAGAGTAATACTAAGGATGGGGCACAACATATCAATGTAGCTCACAGAGTTGACGTCCCTCCTGTATTAATGATTTCTCCATCAATAGTTGCTCAGCCAATGGTCACCTAGCCTTCTATAACTATGAATAAAAAGAATATTCAAGGTAGATTCCTGAGATTGTCTTCACCTATATTTTCTGGTGCACCAGGTGAGGTTGCTGATAAGTTCTTGATTTTTTTTTAGGATAAGGTCCATAATTTAGATCTAGTGGAGACTCGTAGTATGGATTGTACCATTTTTTAGTTTGATTTAGAAGCTCGACATTAATGTAGAGGTCATCATGATTCTAGGTCAGTATGATCTTTCTTATTGACATAGACTCATTACTTTAAGCCTTTCTTGGAGAATTATATGCCTCATACGCTTGGGGATTATTTAAGAGATCACTTCTCTAGGTTGGAGAAAGTCTCCATGAAATTTTTGTAGTATGATACTTGATTCTAAGGTTTGGATAGGCATGCCACATCTATTATGACTGTCGAGTATGAGAGAGTTTGCTGATTGTTTTGAGGATCGAGCCTCCTTCTTTGTATGGCTACTTAGTGATTGGATACTAATGGTAGATCTTCTGTTGAGGTTGTTGATCATGATTATGTTACAGAGAAAATACACCATGAGGGCCAAGGGGGTAGTAATAATAGGCTGCAATATAAGTGTAGTTTTAGAGGAGCCATAGTGGATCGTGATTAAGAGGTAGTAGTTCTCAGAGTAGGTACCTTTTAAGTTAGCCATATCAGCATTAGGATCAATTTGGTATGCCTATTTATATTGCTTTTCTAATCACCGATGAAGTCTACTCTAGTTTCAATAACTTTCCTCACTAGAGTAGCGGTGAACATTTGAGGTTTTCATTTTCTAGGTATTCTAGAAGTGGTGGTTATTCTGGGTTAGTTTGATCTTCTAGGTTTTGTACATAGCCAAGGGCATGTTATGGTTTTGGAACTTCTCGAACATTTATCGAGATAATGCTTCTGTCATAGAGCAATGATTCTTTCAGCTTAGAGTATTCCACTGATTAGGACAAAACCTACCCCAAATAGTGGTGGTATACATAGTTACTAAGGTGGATCCTTGATTGCTTGTAGAGGTCCTTAGATAGGTAGGATAAGAGATAGGTTAGGAGCCCATCTAGGTGGAAGGCGTGGTTAGTTTTATGTCATACCTGATATAACAAAGGTCTTCAAATATTATTATCATAGGTATGATTTCCATATGTCATCAACTAGATTTTATTTTATTTGATCCGATATCCACTTATTCTAATATATCTTCTTACTATTCCACATGAATAGAGTTACATTAGTATTCTTTATCTGTTCCATTATGTGTATCTACTCTTGAAAATGATTCTTTAGAAGTGGATTAAGTTTATAGATCATGTGTTGTGACTATTTAAGAGTTTAATGATCAAGTTGGCCTTATTGTGTTAGATATT
Organism: Capsicum annuum; assembly: GCF_002878395.1. Lineage (NCBI taxonomy): Eukaryota > Viridiplantae > Streptophyta > Magnoliopsida > Solanales > Solanaceae > Capsicum > Capsicum annuum. Next base: position 517,329 of record NW_025893934.1, on the reverse strand, counting down.
GTGGATTTCGATGTGACACTAAGCATGGACTATTTATCCCATAATCATGTGTTCTTTGATTATTTTTCCAAGACAATTACCTTAGACATGCTCAAGATATACCCCATTGTGTGATAGGTATCTATTATCTATTAGTCAAAAGGTATTCTAATATGTTTAGGGTAGGAGAATTATTTTAAGGAGTTGCAATTCTAATCTCGCTTATACCCACGATGTTAGTATGAATTGTTCCTCTCTGTACCTTATTCCTAGATATCGTCCCTACTGATTTACCTATTCTTCCCTTTGAGCACAATAATGATTTTTAATTTATCTTGAATCAGGCACCCGACCTTTTCCTATTAACTTAACTATATGGCTCCTATCGAGCTAAAGAAGTTGAATTCTCAACTTTAGGATCTTTTTGGTATGGGTTTCATTAAATTTAATGTGACTTCTTAGGGTTTTTCTATCTTTTTTATGAAGAAAAAATAAGGTTCCTTGCTTATGTGTATTGACTATAACTAGCTTAATAAGGTGACAACAAAGAACTAATATACTATGCCTTACATTGATGATTTATTTGACCATCTTTAGAGAGAGACATTGTTCTCTAAGATTTACTTGACCTTCGATTACCACTAGTTGAGGATTTGGGCTAAGTATATCCTAAAGACAGCCATTAAGAACCGTTATGGTGATTATGTGTTCCTTGTAATGTCTTTTGGGTTGACCAATCACCAACAATATTTGCCTATTTGACAAACCTTGTATTCAGGCCTTATTTGGACACCTTTATGATTATCTTCATCATGATATCCTTGTATATGTGAGGAGTAGCGAGGATTATATGCATGATTTGAGGATTGTTCTCCAAAATTTAAGATACTTTTTTCCAATTTCTCTAAGTGTTAGTTTTATCTTCAGTCAGTGAATTTCCTAAGACATATATTGTTTAATGATTGGATTATGATGACCTAGCACAGATTGAGGCTATTCAGATTGGGCTAGTCCTATATCTACATTTGCAGTTTGTAGCTCTATTTGTTTAGCTAACTAAGATAGGTGATTCATTGAGGTTTTTGCTGCTAGTTCAATGATGTTAACCTGATTAACTTTTAAAAAGGTTCCTTTTTGGTGGTTCGAGAAGTATGAGTTGAGCTTTAGAAGAATAAAAGGATTTCTCTCTTCAACTAATATAATGGCTCTTTTGGTCGAGGGTGAGGGATTCACTGTATGTTGTGATGCTTTTGAAGTTGGTTTTGGTTTTGTATTGATGTAGTATGGTCAAGTTATTGCTTATGTATTGAGGCAGTTGAAAGGTGCACGAGTGTAACTTCCTCACTCATGATTTTAAGTATGTGGTGTTAGTTTATGCACTTATGATTTGGAGACATAATCTTTATGGCGTGCATTTTCAAATTATCCCTGATGACCATAGTTTTAAGCATAGTATACTAAAAAAAAGAGCATAATTCTATGCAATGTAAATGGATCGAGTTGATTAAGGATTTAGATGGTGTTATTTGAGGTTTATATGATAGCTATTGTTGTTCTCTAGTTGGTTAATTCGAGAACTCTGAGATTAGATGTTATAGTACTGACTTGCTTTAGGAGTCATTGGACAGAGTCAGGGTGATTTAGGATAGACTCAGGGCAGATCAGAGCTGGCAGAAGCCTTATCAAAATTATAGCCTTTGTACCTTAGGATTTGGAGTTGGTGACCAGGTATTTCTTTAGGTATCACCTAGGAACAGTGTGATGAGCTTCGGGCGAAAAAGCAAGGTCAAACCTATATATATTGATCCTTTTGAGATCATTCTCATAGTTGGTGAGGTAGTTTATACGTTTGCCTTAGCACATGATCTTTCTATTATCTATCCATTCTTGAGTATTTATATATTGTGATGGTATATTCCAAATGCATCTCATATGCTTAGATGAGACTCAGTTCAGTTGGATGAGCGAATTACATTGATGGAGGAGCTGGTGTTCATATAAGGCAGTGATGTCAGGCAGTTGTATACTAGGAAAATTCCAGCAGTTAAGGTTTAGTAGGGACAATTCCCACTTATGGAGGGTACTTAGGAGATCAAGAGAAATATACAAGACTAGTATCCTCACCTTTTTTAGGCTTCAGGAACATCCTAACCCTTTACTTTCATGGATGAATGTTTTTTTAGCAGTGATATTGTAATGACCCTCCAGGTCATTTTCTATTTCCAATTATTTTTGCCATTTAGAACTTTCCTATAGCTGCCCAAGTCATTTATGACTTGATGGAGGTAATAATTTAGTTACCGGGAAGTTCATTTTGTTTTTTGAGCCAATTCCCTATTTTGAAGTCTTAACTAGTAATAATAAGCTATAAGGTGAAATATTCAATAAAACAATCTCATATGCCAATTCTAATAGTTCCAACAGCTCCAAAAAATCGATTTTAGGTTTGTGTCTTTATGCTTCCAAACTTATTCCTGGCAACTGGTCGAAAGTTAAGAAAAATGACACATGGGTGTGGGATCCACTTTTTGTCAAAACAAGCACATATAGAAATTTTGATCACGTTGTTGAGTTTGCAATGTAAAATTTTAAAGGGTAGGATAGTTATTTTGCATATATGAGATTCCAGATAAGTCCTGAGGGGTCGATGGATATTTTGGAAAATTCCAATTTTCAGCTAGTGCATTCTCTTAAGTGACTATTGGGTGGATTAAGCAAAGGAGGCTTAAATGGCTGGCTCGATGCCTAAGTGAAAGACGTATAAGTGGATCATCGGTCAGTTAAGTGACTAGGCTTTCTCTAGTGAGGATGCCTGATCAAACCCTTTATCTGCTTATCCGACACCTTGTATCATTAAATGCCCCAATTAGCCCATTTTTCTCCCATTTTTAATACATGTTAAAGAGTGTAGAATCCTAGAAAGTGTGAAAATTTGGGATAACCATTAGTGCGTGAGCTTAAATTACTTGTTTCTAAGCTCACAACCCTACAAAGTGGGCAAATTTGGGAGAACCAAAAGTGTTTGTGAGCTTATATTCCTTGTTTCTACACAAAAATTCTTTGTAAGTTCACATTAATTTCATGCTTAAATTTTCTATTAATTCTCAAAATCCCTAGAATATTAGTTGGTTTATTTTAACACCATTTGAACTCACAATTCACCCATTCTTGAGGGTAAATAATTCCTGAGCATGGAGGGACGCATTAACATTTTTAAAGGTTAGATTTCACAAGTGAGCCCCGCATGGGATTTTACATAATTTTGGACCCGAAGCATGAAAGTGCCATATCAATACCATTGTTCTTGTATTGATTAGTAATTATAATTTTATAGCATGACATCATGCAAGAGCTTTGAAAAAGGGTAAATCAATTATTTAGACTATTTCACCAGGCTTTTCTTCGATGTCTAGGTAGGCTAGGTTTACCTTCCTCATAGATTGAAATAATTCATATTATATTTATGATACTATGCTTTATATAGGTTGGAAATTAGGTCTTGGAGATTTAATTAGTACTATTTGGAAAATTTACCCTAATAGGTAACTATAAATTAAGCGTAATACACGCAGTTTCTCATGTTTTAGGTAGAATTGCCATCATAAGGATAAATGTTACTTTTTTAACATATACTAGAAAGATTAATTACCTAAGCCTAGTCTGGGGTAGAATTTTCCTTTGAAAGATTTTTTTGGAGATTTGAAATGGGCCCTTCCGGCGCACCATTAGCCAAGACTCCAATTAGCTCCTTACAGGCTTCTTTAAGGAGGTTATAGACTTTTAATGCCTATAGTTGAGTTGAAGAGGCTAGATACCTAATACTTATGCTAAACCTGTACTTTGGAGTTAGTGTTGGATCTTGACCAATTTTGGTGATTTTTTTATATTGAGTTTCGGTTCTACTCCAACATATGATGATATTTAGTTTTTATTCCTGTTCAGCATTGAGTGGTTATTTATGGTATTTTATGGTGCGAATAGATTTTTTATTATGGATTGAGAATGGTTCATTAATGTAATTTTGGTTATTTACTTTCTTGATTGAACCCTCCAGGCTTATAGAGGTCGACCTTGGCTTATTTACTTTTCCACACTAATTGGCTTATGGGGGACAGTCTTGTAGCACTAATTATACTTCTTTCATCTTATATTCATTTTGGTTATTTACTTATAAGTATTGGAGCATTATTATAGGTTTGCTTTTTACCTTGACTTAGTTCATTTATCTTGCATCGGTACTGTACTCATAATGTTATTTAGCTCAATCGACCAATGATGCCTGCTGAATATCCATAACTTTGGTACTTATACTATACTTACTTATCTTTTTAGTCCAGGTCTGAGGAATAGTAGCTGTTGCTATTGTTACGATTGTGTTTCTTACACTTCAGAGGTAAGGTAACCTCTCAGAGTCAGAGTTGCCCTTTTTTATTTATTCTGCTTTGCTTAGTCTTTCATTATTCGAGACTGATGTATATTATCAGTTATAGTACTTATATTCCTTTTCTAGTTGCAATGTTACTGACACTACTAGGTTGTGGTATATTGTGCTATCTTATTTACATTTCAGACTATTATTATTACTTGAATAATTATTGTAGGTCTTTACTTTAAATCTCATGGATTTCGTGCCTTTTTCCACCAAACTAGCCCATTGTTCATAGCTCCAAGCTATGGTTTGGCTTAATTACTAGTAGGATTAAGTAGGTTCCATCATAACTCGTAAACCTAGTTATGACAATAGATCATTAGAACAACAGGATGATACCTATAATAACTAAATTAGAAGCCTTTACCTCGGGTGGCCCAAGTATGGCATAATATTGTCCATGTTTTCTCAAGAGCTGAGTAACTTGGATAATAGACTCAATCATTTTGGTATGCTCAATAATTGTATAAAAAGAAGTCATTAACACTACCATTTAGTGTATATCAAACTAATAAGTACCATCTAACTCTTTTATAAAATTTTGAATGCTCTCAGACTCGGTAGAGATGCTAGCTACTGATTAATGTCACCTAAATTACATCTTCCAAAAAGTATAAAAACGTTGACGAATCAAATATATAACAAAACTAGGTTGAGGTCATTCCCACTAGTAATAGGTTGAAATTTTATCAAGTGTTTGTCTAAGTAACTGGAAAATAAATAAAGGAACAGGGATTTTATAAAACAGAAGAGCAATTGTAACAATTGTTTATTGCTGAATTTGTAATCTATATTAGAATGCACTAGGATTATGATTCCAATGATTTCATAACTGCATATGTTGTTCGTGCAAGAAAACTATTCGTATTTGTGACATAAAAAGTTTAACAAGTTAGGTTCATCTAAATGACTCTCAACCTATATTAGATGAATTTCACTATTCTCTACTCGGTCTCAAAGGGTTGCACTACTAACACGTATTCTTGATATCAAATTAACTATCCCTGGTATGCTTAATTTACTACATGAATGTTGATAACATCAAAACTATATTGTTATTTTTGTTCATAGTCTCTACATTTGTATCGAGCAAGTTTAAATACAGACGAGTTCCTAATTTTTGCAACTATTAAAAAAGCAATAGTAATAAAGATAATACAAATACATGAAGGCACAGAAGTCTAGAATTGCTTTCCACTTAACCCATTACATAAACTCCTCAATATTATCTGAATTATTCAGCTACTCATAATTTGTAATACCCCACATATTTCCTAGCTTATGTTCGTTCCTATAATGTGAAAAAATAGCTTTCAAAATGAAGAATATTTATTTCATGTCAAATTTTCTAGATTTAGACCTCCCATTATGTGGAAAATAGAATGAGTTTTCCATAGATACAAAATTCTCCTAAATCCAACACGCGGTTGAGAAGTTATGGCTTTTTAAGTTGACATAGTGCCACCTATGCACTCAACGCATCGCAGAGAAAGAAAAAATGGCTATCGTCAATTCCAGCGGACCTCCGTGATATTGGTGTATTGCGAAGTGGTCCATTTTTGCATTAGTTAAAATCCCGTAGCCCAATACAATCTTACCACGTCGCATTAGTGGCCAAAATGGCTTTCCAAAGGGCCACCCGATAGTGGCATGTCGCGGAGGAAGCCTTGTTCCCACTCGTCCACTTTCCAGTAAGCCACTATGATAGCGGTGCGTTGTGGTGGCCTACCAGTTCGAAAAATTATTGCATTTTTTAGTTCAAACTTAAAGTATAATAGAGGTATTTTGGTCGATCCCCAAGGCCCTAATTCGTCCAAAACAAGGAACTAAACATATTCCTAGCACTTTAAGCTCATTATTCATCATTCTTTTCAAAAACAAAACCCTAGAGTTCTGACGCTTCTTCTCAAAAAAATCAAAATACTCTGTTGTTTCTCAAAGAAAGGTTAAGATTAAGGATTTCCAAGATAAGATAATCAAGAATCCACCTCCAAGAACTCAATTAGGAATCAAAATTCAAGTTTCTCCATATAATCATCTATCAAGGAATGTGGGCTTTATGAAAAGGGATCTACTTCAATCGTTGTGCCCAAAACCAAGCTTTTAATTAAATTCATATGATTTTGAATGATTATTCATCAAATTTGAATTAAGGCTCATACCCATTATTTCCCTTTGCAAGATTTTGAGATTTCAAATATTTTAGAAGTTGAATTGTCTGTCTATTTTCATATTTTCATGCCTATTGCAGTAATTTCAGATTTTGAGATAAACTATCATTGTTTTCAAAATCAAGAATTATTATTATGATGTTTTGACATGATATTAAAGCATGAGTTAGTACCACAAGATTGAATATTTTTATTTTAAGAAAATAAAATGCTTTAAGCATCCTATTATCAGATTATTCACATTTTTTCAGTAAAGCATTGATCGTTCAATCACCAGATAAGTTTTTGAATCCACTTTACAGATTTATTATAGATTACAGAAAGAAAAATAGCTTCAGTTTTAGATTGATTCAGATAAATGCATAACTGGTTTATTTAATAAACCCTTTGCTAGTTTTAAAGTGGATTTCCAATAAGATTAGCGTAGCAAGTTAAATAGAGTAGTATTTAGCACTGAGTTGGGTATGATTCCAAGGTCGCATACCCAATAACTACGTGCCTCCATAGAATTGAGATTAAAATTCCCATAGCGGGCTGAGATAGAGCTCACTTTAGCTGAGGTTACACTCCCTTGCAATAGTAGGACACCTCTACCCAATGTGACGTTTCTTCATTAGGAGGACCAGACATTGGACTCCATGTAGCTCACATGGTTTATGTCGGTAAAGAGAACCTTCTTGCTAGTAAAATCAAATAAATAGTTTGAGTTTTTTCCTACTAGTAAGAAAAACTTTTATAAAAGTAAGTGCGAAGGCTCACATATGTACTCAGTTTATGCTTTACAGAAAGATAACAGCTACAGACTTTATCATTTAGATTTCAGATTTTAGAAGTGAGCTCTTTGTACACTTAGAAAGTAAGATTTACAGACAAAATAAAAGTACAACTTTTAGAACTAAATGTTATGACTCACTATATTTATAAAGTATGATTGATTTATTATTCATGATTTCACTATGTTAGATATTCTATATTATGTGAGTCATTTTCATGTAGCATGAATTGTTTTGTTAATAATGATGATGAGATGATGTTTTACTTATGAATTTCACCCCCATACACCCAGTACATCCTAAAAGTACTGATCCACATATACGTCTATGTGCTACATTGTCTCATAATGTAGGTTTAGGTACTCAGGATCAGCAACGTGAGTAGTTCGAGCATTCTTCATCTATATCCGATGGTTGGTGAGTCCTCATAGTCCGGGGACATATTCATTAAGATTTTGTAGCATAGTGGTTTTATATGATTTAGTATTCTTTTCAGACAGTTCAAGTTAGTTCGGGGTCTATCCTAGTGACTCTATAGTATTAGTAGTAGAGGTTTTCTATACAGCTAGATTTGATTCTAACTTACAATATTTGATTTTAGAATATTTCTTTCAGATTATTCTCAGTTATTTCAGACAATTTCTGCATTTAGTATGACTTTTATATGTATATTAATTTCATTATGATATTTATTCATAGTAGTAGGAAGACAGGGTTAGCTAAAGGCTACTCAAAGTCTTGAGCACTATGTGACATCTCGTGACCAGGTTTGGGGGCGTTCCAAACATGGTATCAGAGCCTAAGGTTTTTAAGAGTCCTAGGGAACCAAATAAGACATGCTATATAAAGTCTTAATCATGGATGTGAAGTGCACCATATTTATAAGCATGAGGATGCAGAACGTTCTTAGAAAATCATCACTTTCTTTCATGATCTATCAAGCTTATATTATCTCTATCTACTTTTAACTCGTGCTTTTACGTGACAATTAAATATGCCTCCTTGTCGAGCTAATGCATGCTTAAATATTAACCAACCACCCATCCCACTGATCCTTTAAATAAGAATGTATCCTACGTTGAGTTTAAGGCTTCCTTTTAGGCATTGGCCCAGGCTGTGACTGCTAATGTTCAGGGAAACTATCAGAATCAGGCTGCAGTCCCACTTTAGCAGAATGGGGATTTAGTTGTAACTAAAGTGAGAGACTTTATGAAGATGAATCCATAAAGAAGATCACCCAGATTATACATATTTTTTAGCAGGAGAATGTAGAGTTAGCATCTTATAGATTGTAGGATATAGCAAAATTGGGTAGTGCTGTGGAGGAATGGTAAAGGTGAGAATGCACCTCCTATGAGTTGGCAGGTGTTTCAAAAAGATTTTTTAGAAAGATTCTTCCTACGTGAGATAAGAGAGGCTAAGATAAAGAAGTTTATAAACCTGAGGTAGGGCTTGATGATAGTGAAAGAGTACTGCCTTAACTTCAATCAGTTGTCTAAGTATGCCCCTGATACGATGGCTGGTCCTAGGGCTAGTATGATTAAGTTTGTTACTAGAGTGTCTCGCTTGGTAGTCAAGGAGTATAGTATTGCCATACTTATTTGTGACATGGATTTTGCTGGATTGATGATGCACGCTCAGTAGATTAAAGTATAGAAGTTGAAGCGGAGATATACAAATAATAAGAGTAATAGAACAAGCTAGTTTGAGTATGGTCAGAGTAGGTCTCAAGGAGGAAATCGTTTCTAATTTAAGAATTGTTCATCAATGCCAGCACTATTTTCAGCAATTACTCCCGCTCCCAGACGTAGAAAAGAGTAGTTGGATAAGTCTTCATGTCCATATCTCATAATAGTATAAGTGGAAGACGACTACTATATGGGTATAGCAGTGAGCCTCTGCGCTATATGGTAATGCACATGACTATCTCATGGACTCAAATATGCGCCTTTTTTCATCTAAAAACTTACCCTCCCTGAATTTGACTCATTTGCCAGGATTCACTCAACTTATGTTTGCTTTGTATCACTCTAAAATCCCTAAATAATAAGTAAAGACTAGTTACAAGAAAGGGTTGCCTCCAACCAAGCACCGTAGTTTAGGTGATGGCTTGAAACTTTTTTTTTTTCATATATTATATATATCTTTATATATATATATATATATAAATATATATATATATATAAAATAATACATTGTAACATTACATTCATTGGTTGCCTCCCATGTAGTGCCTAAGCTAACATCGCGACACGACCCAACTAATAATTACTCATTATAGAGTTGCAATGACGTCCTTTGTTTATCCTTGTATTAACCCTAGTAGTATTTAACTCTTTTCCCATTCACTAAGAACTTCATACCTTTTTCTTTATCAACTAATTCAAGGGCTCCATGGGTGGTCATCAAAAGGGTATGCATTTGTGCACACTATTATGATTAAATTTTGTAAATAAAGATTCCATTTGAATGCACTAATTCCCATGGTTTACTAAACATAGGTAGATGGATGAAAACATGTTAAGTGAGCTTAAAAGAATACAAAAAAGAAAAAGCTAGTGCAAAATTTGGAAAATCAAGAGTAGGGACTGACCCTCAATTCTCGTAATCATGGTCTTAGTGTCGTGATCGATACCAGTTAAAGTTGAAAATCATAATGGACTCACCGTAATTGTGGGAGTTGTGATTACGATCAATCAATGTAGATCTATATGGTGCGGACAAATTCCCAAGGGTAATATTGTAATTTCAAACAGCTGAACCTAAATTCTTTAAAGGGCAAATCCCTTTCACTTTTAGATATATTTTCAAAGTAGAATTCAAATTTTTGTAAAGAGAAAACCATACTAAATTGGGAAAGAATATTGTATCTAATTTCTAAGGAATTTAAGTTGTGAATTAATATTGAAGTTTACGAATTATTCTTATTTGTTATAAATGGAAGCATTGGGTGCTCATTTGCGTATATTTCATTCCTCTAATCTCATGAGTAGCTAAATATCTATCTTGGGGTTATGTTAGAATAGGGTGCAAATATGTGTGGGCCTTGATTGTTAGTATAAATTCTCGGTTAATGATGTTATGTTTCACTAATACTTTCTTGTTAAATTTAAAATTGTGGGTGAAAGACCCAACTTCCAAAAATCCCATATCATCCTTGAAAGATGGATGTGGGTTTCTTTTAGATCCCATATCATCCTTGAAAAAGGGATAGGGGTGACAAGTGTCTGTGAGCAATAATTTAGATACTAGCTTATTCATTTACTTTTTCTTATAAATAAGTATTTATTGTAGATTTGCCAAGTCTTGGGAATCTTCCTAGGAATAGGGATGTCCAATTAATGTTTTGGGTTGATTTGTTTGCCACACCCATGAGGTATTTGAAAGAATCCATGGGTGATATTTTGTGAGTTTAGTTGAAAGACAAACACCAAAAAACCCTAAACTAACCTACCAATAAGTTCATTGACTAGAATTTATGTGTAACCCTCATGTACCCATACACTATTTGCCCCTAAGAAAGTATAATCCCAAGACTATTCACCTATACGAATTTAATAAAAAACTGTAGCTCTAAATTGGTAGTTCAAGTGCATTTTGTTTAAAAAACTTTTCAAACCATATCCCTAAAATTTAATCTATGTCTTACTTTATGCTTACATTGTGGGCATATACTTACTAGCTTAAAACTTACATATGATTCAAATACTGGTTACAATACTTATTGATTCGACCTCAACTCAGGTTGGGTTATCTTATTGACAACAATTGTCCTACTCTAAATTAATGGTTTAGGTCAGCGTGATCAACTAACACCCTATGTTTGGGGTCAAATGAGTAAGGCAAAATATGTTTGTCGTGGCATCTTTTATCTTCTCCTTATAAAGCTTTGGATTCTCATAGGCATGTAATCTGAATTGCTCAAGCTTATTTAACTGGAAAATTCATTTCTAGATTGCTAACTCAACATCAAGGTATAATTTCTTTACAACCCAATACGCTTGATGTTCTTACTTAACTAGCAAATGACATGCTTTCCCAAATATTAACATGTAGGGTAATGTCCCAATGTAAGTATTGTATCCAGTCTTATATGCCCACAGTGCATCATCAAGTTGCAGTGGACAATCCTTATGTTGTGCATTCACTGTCTTTTGCAAAATCTACTTTACATTATCATTTGAGACCTCAACTTCTCGACTAGTTTGGGGATGATAGGCTATGGCAACCTTTTGTCTTACCCCATACTTAGGGTTGTGGCAACCTTGTGTCTTACCCCATACATGGCCAATAAACTACTATAATAATTATTGGTAAAGTGTGTACCACCATCACAGGTAGTCTCTCATGGGGTTCCAAACATTGCGAATATATTTTTCTTAAGAAACTTAACCACCACCTTGAAGTCATTGCTGGGGATCGTTGCTGCTTTCACCTACTTGGAAACACAATGTAGTTTAACTAGAATGTATGTGTTTCTATATGAGATAGAAAAAAGGCCTATGAAGTCTATTCCCCATAAATCAAAGATCTCCATCTCTAAAATATTATTCAAAGGCATGTCATGCCTCCACAAAATAAAACCCATGCACTGACTTTGGTCACATTCCTATGTAAATATGGATGCATTCTTAAATAAGGTATGCCACAGAAATTGGACAATAGTACTTTTTGAGATATGATCTCACCATTATGATAGCCTCCATAAGGAAATGGATCAAAACTCCTCCTAACCAGCTTTACTATACATTCTAGTATACATATTCTATTTACTTGGTTTGGGCACTATTTAAACAAATATGGCTCATCCCATATACAGAATCAGGACTCATGGTAAAGTTTCTTTATTACTGACTTGTGATTTTAGTCTAGTATAGATGACTTACTACTTGGTGTTATAACCCCTTTAAATCTTTAAATTCCAAATCAAATTCCTATAATAATAATACCAACCAAATAAGATGGGGTTTAGCAGCTTTTTTAACAGAACAAGTACCAAATAGCTACGTGATTTGGTTACACTGTCACTTTGGTACCAACTAAATATGATTATAACTAATCAAACGTATAAAACAGACCCAATATTTCTTTTTCTTTTATAATGTAATTTGCTTGATCTAAATCAGGAGTCTTGCTTGTATTGTAAATCCAATGAAAGCGCTTCTCTTTTGTACCACCCAACATGATTTCCATAGCCACATCACTTGCATCACACATCAATTCAAAGGGTAACTCTTAGTAGGGAGCGATCAATATAGGTTCCTCAATAAACATTTCCTTCAAAGGCTCAAAGCCTTTGTAAAATTGTCACAAAAATAAAACTATACCTCTTTCTCAAGAAATTTTCACATGGGCCTTAAAATCTTAGAGAAAACCTCTACAAATAGCCTATAGATTCCAGCATACCTAAGAAAACTATGCACACCCTATTCAAATATGTGTGGAGTCTCTATGGCCTCATCTTTGCATGATCAAATTCTAAGACTCTCTAGGATAGTTTATGGACAAGGAAAATATGTTCTTTGATCAAGAAGTGACGCTTCTCCCAGTTAAGTACCATATTCGTCTATTCATATCTTTCAAGCACCATATCAAGATTCTTCAGACACACTTTTAAAAATTTACTAAGAAAAAGAAATGGCATCCTTAAATACATCTATAAAGTCTTTCACCATGTCATTGAAGATTGACATCATGTAACATTGGAAAATAGTAGGAGTATTGCATAGCTTGAAAGGCATTCACTTAAAGGCATAGGTACCATAGGATCATGTAAATGTTTTCTTTTCCTAATATTTAGTAGAAATAGCTATCTGATGGTAGCCTAGATATCTAGTTAAGAAATAATAATACTCCTACTCTGTAAGCCTGTCTAATATTTGATCAATGAAGGGAATTAGATAATGATCCTTTCGGGAGGCTTTGTTTGGCTTACAATAGTCCATGTAAATCCTCTATCCTATGATAGCTTGAGTTGCGATCAACTTATTCTTCTTATTAGTAACCACGATATTCCTACCTTTTTCTAGAAAGCATTGCCCTTCCTTAGTGAAGAATTTATGCATGCAATATGCTGTGATTATTCCCTAAATATCAAATATCTTCAGTCGATTGCCTTTTTCCATATTTTTAAAATATATAAGCCTCAAAAAACTATGCATCACATAACCATGTAGAGAGTATACTGATAAAGTCTTACTGTCCCCTAAGTAAGCAAACTTGAGGTGTGATAGAAATATCTCCATCTCTATTCTTGGGGCTTCCGCAATAAATAATTTGTTGTTGGACTAAGACTACTATTCAAGGGTTTAAAGGCCCCTATGGAAATGAATATGTTGGCTACATCTAGAACTTATAGCATTTGATAGGACTCTATATCTACGAAAATATCATGCACAACTAGATTTCTCTCAAATAGATCCTTTAAAGTAATGAGTATTATGATGGAAGAGGACTTGTGATAGATAGGCGGTAGTTTCATAACCTTATAGACATCGAAAACTTTAACATTATCATTTTCTCTCACTATAAGCTATCTAGCAGCCATTTCTATAAGTGACCGACTAGTGGAAAAGAATGACCACCCCAAAATAAAAGGGAATTATAGATCTTTATCAAAATAAAAAAATAATAATATCCATAGGAAAGATAATAGACCTCACTTGCACTAGTACAACATTTACTATTCCATCTGGGATTGCAACGAATGATTAACTAACTGTAAAATGACTATTGTGGGCCTTAGACTACCCAATACCATCATCTTGAATAAAGATGTAGGCACTAAGTTGATGATGGCTCAAAAATTATGCAATCCCTAAGCCTTTATAGACTGCCCAACAGTGATCTAAATGGTAAAACTTCCTAAATTTTAAGATTTGATAGAAGTCTATTTTGAAATTTGGATGTGCACTACTTAGGAAATGAAACTATGGAATACTCACTTAGCTTATTCTTTTTATCTTCAATGTTCTTTATGTACTAGGAATACCTAAAAAATTCTCTAGAAAACATTATTAAGAGGAAGATTAATGTGCCTCTACTTTAATAATCCAATAAACTTTTGAAAATATGCTTTCCCTATTAGTTTTTTCAGCCTTTGTGGAAATGGGGGAGGCCGTTTCATACTGGCCACAATAATGTCACCACTCTCAACTTTTTTTTTTGTCTCACTTCTCACCTCTGGCTATAGCCCTATGAGGAACCTTTTTAGGCCTTAACTCCTACACTTGCTGAACATTGCTAGTAGAGACCACATTAACTTTCTTAGGGTTCTGATTTATGTCAGTGGGTAAACCTACCTAAGATATGTTGTTTTATGCCCTAGAAGGTTGTCCTAACTTAACGTACAAAGTATTTATAGCAAATTTTTGAATATTTATATCAGTCACCATATTTACTTGACTTTCCGTGATCTTCTTCAATATTTCCTCAATATTAATAGGTTAAGCATTAGAATGATTACCCTAAGCATGTTGTTGTATATTCTAATTTTCTTGGCTTCTATATTGATATGTAGTTGGCCCTTAATTTCCACCCCATGAGAAGTTGGAGTGATTTTTCCAATTTGCAATATATGAGTGTCTAATATTCCGATTACCTTGGAATTGTACATTACATACAAAGTTTATAGATTTCAGATTAGCTATAAAGGCATCTGTTGATTACCTTGGAATTTTATATTACCTCATACTATGTCCGAGTTTGCTGCGGAGTATAAATAGAAGATTGTATATCTCGACGCAATTTATGAGTCACGTTGGCACCTACTTTATACCACCAGTAGGTAATCAAAATCATATCTTGAAGCTATAAGCAATAGGCTAATTTTGTGGAAAATAGCATAAATGCCAAAAAGTTTCAAGTGAAAGGCTCAGAAGTAGTAAACTAATAATAATTGTAATAAGATAGAGGATAAAATAAGAAATCATAATCCCATTACCTAGTAATATTGGTACAGAGCCTCTAATCCAAAATAATACAAAGTATGATCAAGTCATAGATAAATCAGTCACAAAATGCATAAAGACTAAACATAAATAGAAGAAGAAAAGGGAAACTCAGGCTCTGAGATCTCACCCTATAACCAAACCCAAATATACACGATCGTAGTCTTAACGATGACCACTAGTACTCAAATCTACACCAAAAATGTACAGACTATAGTGTAAGTACCAAAGCCATTCATACTTAGTAGAAATCATCGTACGACAACACTAAGTAATAATATATGTTTAATAAAAACGCAAAATCACTAAGCTAAGCCAACATAAAAGTGCAAACCTTGAATAATACTGCAAATTTTGTAATAAAATAACTGAAACAGGGATAATATCAATGAAGACATAACTAATACTACAAAATGGGCACCTATAAACCAGTAAGTAAGAAAAAGAAAATGACTAATTACGGGCCCCTATAATCCCGAAGGGTACATTCAAAAGAAGAAATAACCAAAAATTATACTAACTAACCATATGTCAAAAACATATCCGCAAAATCCTTCTATACCAAAAACAAACAATTAATAACCTCTCAATGTCAGACTCAAACCAAAACTCATATCATCATCATTTGCCATACTTGAAACAAAACTGATATCATTAAGCACTAGACATGAACTAAAATTCAATATCATAAATCCCTAGAAATAAATCAAAATTCAATATCATAAATTGTTAAACTTGAGTTGGAACTTAATATCAACCCCTAAGTACAATTCAAGAATAAATATCTTGTATGCATTCTCTTCAAGCTCCTAAAGAGATAATTTTAACGATATAATATCACTATAACATCTATAAGGAGCTAATAATAGTCCTGGCCTATGGTGGGTTGGAGGGGCCCACTTCTAATCCTTGAAATTTATTCTACAGTAAACTTCTCCTTGAACTAGGAAGAGGTATCTAATTTTATAACAAGATACCAAATAAGCCACTTTTAGTCCTAAGATAGAAATTCTACCAAATGCATAAGTAACTAAGTTCATTACGACTAATTTACATTTCCTTAATAGGCTAAATAACCCAAATAATAATAATTTTAGCTCAAAGAATTAATTTTAAACCATAGCTAGGCAATTATCATAAATATACTATTAATCATCCCAATCTATGAGACAGGTAAACCTAGCATACCTGGACGCCGAAGAAAAAAATATTCCACTCTATCGTAATGATAATTTATTCATCAAAACATGAACAATAGTACCCATATTTCATATTTATGCTTCAGGTCAAAAAATCACTAGAAAATCCCATATGGGGTGTCTTGCGGAATCACACTTTAAAAATTTTCAATGTGTCCCTCTATACTCAAGGAACATTTACCCTCAAGAAAGATAAATTTGAAGCTCAAATGGTGCTAAAATGAACACAACAATTGTCACGACCTAATTTATGAGTCATCATGGAACCTACTTTATCCCACAAGTAGGTAAGAAAGACCATACTTAGAGCTATGAGCAATGGGTTAATTTGGTGGAAAATGGCGTAAATGCTGAAATTTGTAAGATAAGTTTAACCATAATAGAACAAGTAATAATAACAATATAAAAGATAGACAAGATAACAATATCATCTCACAACCTAGTAGTATCGATAAAATAGGTACTAACAAAAGGGATATGCATATTGTAATAGTCAACTACTAATCAATCTCATATAAGGAAAGACTAGACATATATAGAATTTTGAAAAAATCTGGCTCCGAGCACTCAACCTATCTCTAAACTCAAATTAGCACGATTTCAATGTCAACACCAGCTACCAATACTCATATCTATACCAAAAAGGTATAGAAGTGTAGTATAATTATCAAAGCCATAGGTACTTAGTAGGCATCATCACCGACCGAGCTAAAAAATAATATCATTACAATAAATTTGCAAGATGATTAAGTCAAAGTAAAAGGGGAAACCTATAATAACACTCTATGTACTGGAAATAAATAAATAAATTGAAACATGTAAGAGAACATATAACTATCACTAAAAAATTGGCCCCCAAAGCTAGTAAGTGTGGAAAAGTAAATAGCCCAATACAGGCACCTATAAGCCCGTAGGGTGCAATTAAAGATAACAAGTTAGTGCATTTATACTAAATAACCACATATCATGCAAAAACAAATATTTCCATACCATATTCCTTCGACTAGAACCAATTCCATGACCGTCATATGCAACTTCTCAATGCAGAACTTAGATCAAAACTTGTATATTAAAATGTCGGACATGTACCAGAACACATATAATCAAATTCTGTACTTTAACCAAAACTCATATCATTAATAATGCCACAAAAAAATCGGTCTTAAGATCATAAATTGGCGTACATGAACAAGAACTAGTTTTAGCTCTTAAGTACCAATCAATAATAAGTATCAACTAACAAACCTATTCAAGCTCCCTCCTAAATATACAATCTAAAGGATACAATACCCCTATAGAGTTTACAAGGAAAAAATAGTCTTACTCTAAGGTGGGCTGGCGGGACCCACCTTTATTCCTCAAAATCCGTTGTTAGGTAAATTCTACCCCGGACTATAATAAAGCATCTAAATTAACTTCTAGAGATTAGATGAACCATATTTAGACCAAAGATAGAAAATCTACCTAAATCATGAAAAACCAAGTCAATTACGCATAACTTACGATTCTTTAATAATTTAAATAACCCAAATAATAGTAAATATAACTCCAAGACATAATTACCAAACCATATCTAGCATATTATAATAAACATAGTTAAAATTATCCCAATCTATAATAGAGGTAAACTATGCCTACCTAAACACTGAAGAAAGCCAGATGAAATTTGCTACATCAGTGATTTTCTCATCCGAAAGGCATCTGCGAGATGGCACACTATTCGAATCATCATATAATCACCAATAAAGAACACCAATAACCATATTGTATTTTAATGTTTCAGGTCTAAAATCACATAAAATTCTATGTGGGGCCATCTTGTGGAGTTATACTTTTAAAATTATCAACCTATCCCGCTATAATTAATGTATATTTACCCTTAAGAATGGATAAATTCTTAGCGCAAATGATGATCAAATAAACCTACCAATATTTAAGGAATTTTGAGAACTAATTGTGAAACAAACCATGGGATTAATGAGAACTTACTATGAATTTAGAAAAGAAACAAGTATTTCATGTCTCAAATGCCCCCAAATCACCTATTAATATTTCTCCCTAGTTGCCATACGTTCTATGGTTTTCTACTCTTTAACTTGTGTGAAAAATGGGAAAATATTTGACTAAGTGCCGAATTAAATGGCTCCCAGGTGCTGCTAAAGTAGGAAGTAAGCCACTCTAGCGGTGAATGCTAAATAGCATGGATGTTGCTATACCGTTACCTGTATTTACCAGTATTGCCACTAAAGTAGACAAGAGAATACTAAAGTATCTTATTTTTAGCAACCAACTTGATTCTGGAGAGGCTCACTAGGCCAGCAGGCCACTAAAGTTCCTGGAGGGCCTCTAAAGCAGCCATTTCTATAGCATCCAATTAAGGGCAGCTTAAGTAGATGGACCATCTGAGTTCACTAACTGGATCTCTCATGATTAATTTGGAATTCCATATATGCAAAAAAACTATTGTACCCTATCAAATTTGAAGTTCTAGACTCAACAACATAGTCAATGTTTCCCTTCGAAGACATTTTGATGCCAAGTAGGTCCCACTCCTATGTGCCATTTTTATCAACTTTTACCAATAGTTCAGAATGAGTTCGGATGACTTGGGACCTAAATCAAAGTTCCTTTTACCTTAAAATCGATGTTTTTGAGTTGTTGGAATGGTTTGCATTAGTATATAAGGTTGTTTTAACTTGTCGCTAATTTTTAGCTACGAAGACATCAAAATAGGGAATTGTCTCCAAAAATTAAATAAATTGCATGATTAACGAATTTTAAGATCCAAGAAGTCATAAATTACTTGAGAAAACTATAGGAAAGCTCTAAATGGTGGAAATAAACAGAAATATAGAAAATGACGTTGAGGATCATTATAATATCCACTACTAAAAGTGCTTTCATCAGCAAAAGTTAACGGTTAAGATGTACCTTAAGCCTCCAACAAGTAAGAATACTAGGACCATATCTCTCTCTTGATATCCCCAGTAGCCTCCTCTAATACGTGGTACCTTTACTTAACAATAATCACTAGAATCTCCATAAAGCACAACTGCCTGATATCCCTGGATAATATAAACCCCAACTCATCAACAAATATCAATCTCTCATACAACTTAACAAACTCGTGTCGAAGAATATGAGACTCATAGAAAATATACCACCCAACATAAAAACATGGAAAACCAGGTAAACCATAGAAAAATCTAAGGATAAGGCTAACTCATATTCCTCATCCAACAATGGTAAAATATCTCAAAAAGCCCAATATATCTAGCGATGAGAATTCCTTTCCTATCAAACCTCATAACACACTTCATGGGTGATACTCTAAAGAATACCCGATCATAAAATCTAAATCACAAGGAAAAAAGAATGCGATTTGCGTAGGCTTTTTACCCAGAATGACTTTACCTCAAACTGCCATTTGTCACCTTGACTCGATCTAATGACTCCTGAAGTAGGTCAGTAGTGCGGATTCTAATCCTTTAGGCTTTCGACAATCAAATAAGAGAATTATAATGCCTTAAATGATGCCATCTCAATGCTCGAATGGTAGCTACATTTATATGAAAACTCCACTAAATAGTATTGTTGTCACTGATCTCCAAAACCTATATAACAGGTTCAAAGCATATTCTAGAGAACCTAAATAGTCTTGTCAAACTAATCATCAGTCTGAGGGTTGAATATTGTACTAAGATCTACTTGAGTAACCACCTCCTTCTGAAAATATCTTTAGAAGTTAGACGTAAATATGAGCATCGATCTGAAATGATAGATATAGGCATGTTGTGTAAATAAATGATCTTATGAACATAGATTGGGGCCAACCTTTTGGCACTGAAGGACATTTCAATAGGGATGAAATGTGCTAATTTGGTTAACTAACCAACAATTACACAAATACCATTAGACCTATAAAAAGTGTCAGGTAGACAGTAAATAAAGTCCATGGTGATACGCTTCCACTTCCACCCAGGAACGGGCAACCTTTGGATTAATCCACAAGGACTTTGATACTTGGCCTTCACCTGCTAACAGCATAGGGAACAAGCTACAAAGTACACCATATCTCTCTTCATGATACTCCACAAATAGTGTTACCTAAACTCTCTATACATCTTAGAAGTACCAGGGTGAATGAAATACCTAGATTTGTGAACCTCGTACAAAATCAACTCAATTAAGTCTCCAACTCTCAAAACACAAATCTATCCATCAAACATCAAAAACCCCTCAAATCTATGGTACCCCTCTTGGATTCAGCACTCAACACCTAATCAAAGATGATACAAAGACTCATATCCTCAAACTGGTGATTCCTAATCTATTCATATATAGTAAACCTCCCCTTAAGACTATAAAGTATCCTCCTAGATATAGAAATGTCGTCACACCATTTTGTTAGGTAAGGACTGGATGTCCCATGCCAATGATCTTTGAAAAACTGAGATAGTATCCAAATTTCCTATACTCACCATATTTTAGCTCAAGGCATCAATTACAACGTTCGCTGTCCTAAATGATAAAAGTTAGAGATGTTATAATCATATAGAAGCTCCATCCATCTATGCTGCCAATAATTATACTCTCTCTATGTCATAAGATCTTAAAAACTAGTATGATCCATTTATATATTCTATTGCTCACAATAAATTTAAAGCCTCTAATCCTTAAGCGTGAAATCTAACATCTATAACTTCAAATAATGAGTGGGGTAGTTGCACTTGTGCATATTCAGCTGCCTCGACAGATAAGAAATAACTCAACCCTACTTCATCAATACAAAACCTAATTTATATTTTGATGTATCATAATATATGGTTAATTCCTCAAACTTAAAAAAAGCCAATGTAGGAGTTAAAGTGAAAAACACCTCAAGTTTCCAAAAGAATGAATCACTCTCCTCAGACCACTAGAAATGACCTACTTTTAGGTCAATTTGGTCATTTGTATTGTATTGATAGTAAAGCCCTCAATGAACCTCCTATAATAGCTAGTAAGAAAAATGAAGTTACGAATCTCAAATAATGATATAGGCCTAGAAAAGTCATAAATATCCTCAATCTTCATCTGGTCCATAATAATCCCATCCATAGACACCACATGCCATAGAAATTTCATCGAGTTGAGATAGAACTAAGTGTTAGAGAATTTTGCAAAAGGCCTATAATCTCTTAAAGTTTGAAGATTATTCCAAAAATATTGTATAAGCTCCTCTTTACTCCTTGAATACACCAAGATGTCATTAATGAATACAATAATGATGTAATCAAAAAATACCTAAACATGTTGTTTATCAAATCCATGAATGCAGCTAGGTCTTTAGTCAACCAAAAATACATCACTAGGAACTCATGATGACCACAATGACTCAAGGATGCTATCCTTAGCCGAACTTCTTAACTAATGGTAACCAAACCTTAAATCGATATTAGATAACACCACTGCTCCCTGAAGATGGCCAAATAAATTATCAACGCAAAGTATAGCATACAAGTTCTTCACCGTTGCCTTATTAAGCTTTATGTGGTCAATACATAAACATAAGGAACCATTCTTCATTTTCTTCACAAATAAGATAAGATTACCCCAAGGTGACACACTTGGTTTAATAAGACCCTTGCCCATAATATTTGAAAATTAAGAATTTAGTTCCTTATGCTCTGCAGGAGCCATATGGTATGGTACCATAAGAATAGGTAGGGAGCAAAAATCAAGATCAATAACAAACTCAATATCACAATCAGGAGGAAGAATAGGTAGATCAATAGGTAAAATATCAGTAAACTCATAAACTAAAGAAATAGAGTCAAGTAAGGGACACTAAATAGTAACATCGCAACTATAACCGAGATAAGAATCACAACCCTCAAAATAAGTCTCCTAGACTAAACATATAAAATAATCCCCATAGGTTCAAGGCTAATAGACCCTAACATAACTAGGGTATGTTGGGCATGGATAAGGTGACAGTCTTTGATAAATAATTCATGACTGCATAATAGAGGCATAACAAGTCAATGCCCAGAATCACATCAAAATCAATCATATCTAACACAATATGATAATTATGAGTATTAGACTCTTGAAGTTGCAACACATAATATATAAACCAGATACTCTACTAAAAATTTACCTACTATAGTAGATACACATAATGGAAAAGATAAAGAATCAAAAGATAACTAAATCAGTGGGGCATAATAAATAGTTACATAAGAATATATGGATCCTAGATCAAATAAAGAAAAAGTTAAAAAATGGAACACTAAAAGTTTACCTATAATAAAAATATCCAAAGGCTCTACCTCTAGTCTAGCAGGTACGACATGCAGCTGACAACGCCCGCCGCCTGGTTAGGCTCCTAACCAATCTTATATCCTACATTCCTGAGCACCTCTAAGAGCAAATTTGGGACAACTCAAAGACAATGCATACCACCTCAAACTGGGGAACGTCCTTACCTAATTTGTGGAACATGATTGATCTATGATGGAAACATAGAATTTTCAACACATAAAATGAGGAAAATATGCAAGTTTCTGAGGTTGTTTAGTTAGATATGATGCATTTTAGGTATTTTTGTACGAAATCATGTTTTACATGCTAAGTTTATCAAGAAGGTAAAAAGGTAATTTTGGTTACATTTTGGAGAAACTATGGATTAGATTTAAACTATTGACATTATGTTATCCTTATCCTTTAGTTATATTCTAGCGCTCTAACAACTAACTGTCTTTGATGTTGTATCCCCACGCAATGCAGGTGTTGTTCATATTCTTACACCGCATACTTAGTGATTTGACTTGAGAACAACTTGTGTTGAGTTGAAGAAGTAAGCTTCCATACTTTAGAAGGCCCCATTTATTGCTTTGACTTTTCTTATGTCCATATTAGTTTAGACATGGACTTTGGTTTATTTTATGATTGGGGGCATGTCCTGAATGGATATTCTTGGATTTATTTTCAAGTCTTTGTATGGATAAACTATGGACTTGGGTACGCTATGGTATGGATATAAACTCTGTTATTATTTTTGTTTTGTTATGACTATTGGTTGGGCATTAGATGGTTAAACTTATTTGGGTTTGTCTTGGTGTTTGACCTATCCCAAAGTCTTTGTGTTTCCAATCACCTTATCTTATTATATGTTTGGAATTCATCCGACTTAGGGTATATATTGGTTGGTTGGATTGGGTAGCAGGGTGATCTTTGGTACTTGTTGGTATTTAGATTTCTATTACGACAAGGCCCTGTTGTGTCAAAGTTACTCCAAGTTAAAAACTTATACTTTCAAAAAAAATCCAAAAATTAAATTAAGTGGTCTCACTGAAGGAAAATCTCATAAAAATCCTTGATCTTTCTCCAAAAAGAAAACTTTGTTTTTAACATCATTTTTTCTTTTCCAATGACGTATTGAAACTCTTTTAAAACTTTTTCTTAATCCAAATATGCTCAAAAAACTAGATACTTAATCAGAGGATGTTGCCTTATCATCAACCATGAGTGAACTACCACTCGGTTTGGAAAAGAAAATAAACCAAAAAAAAAATAAAAGATCGAAAGAAAGAGAAAACAAAAATTTTCTCCTTAGGAAATAATGGAGTTTCAAATATAACCCTTACAGTTTATTGTACTCATATATACAAATAGAGATACGAATAGCATCACCCAAAATACACCATTATTACAAATACAAAAATAATCAGTTATCACATTATTCATAAGCGCATGAAACAAGCCCGACAAGAGCAATATTTGACATATTTATCCATATGCCTAAATAGGCCCAACCCAAATCAATGTCAATAGTAAAGAACAAGCCACACGTGGGATCAACAAATGAAAAAGCCCCATGAGGGATAAAGTAAACAAAAATAAAAGACAAAGTAGAATATATCTCCTTAATTGATCCAATCTATGACAATTGAAATTAAGAGGTATAGAACATTAAATTTAGAGTGAGTTGTACCAACCCCTGCTAAAATTTATTGCTTTTTCTGTAATGAAAAAATAAATAGAGAGCAAAGAAGGATAGAGAGTCTTCGTGGCATATGGGTGTATGTTAATCGATTGTTCTATTGCCTTACTAGGTGCCTCGTCAGACTGGGATTTTCTAACTAGGTCTATTGCCAAAGTCAACTAATAATCATCTTGGAATCTAGAAGTATCCCCACTAATCCATCAAGCTCAACATGTTGTATGGACCTCCGGTCCTTGTTAGATTGCTTTCAAAATCAATTTTTTCCCTATTCTACTTGTAGTTTTCGCTTTGTCCTTATTCGGAGCATGACCTTCTTAGAATACTTTGGAAAATTTTCCATAGATATACTCCTATAAAAAGAAAACAAAAAAACATAAAAGATAATGGATAAAACCTATTTTTGGATTTTTGATCTATTAAGAAAGAACATAAAGTTAAAAATTATTAAGGCGGATGCAAGGTAAATTAATCATTACACACATGGATTCTTTAATCTAAACACTCAACTCTTTGAACTAGACATTGTTACTCATTCTTAAAAAATCACCTATTTAACTCATAGGTCATTTATGGCACCAATAGAAAGATAAATAATCCTATACCCTTAAAAATGATGTCGCCCGATCTATCATAAGTCATGGCCATGATTCATGTTTCTCAAGTTACTCATACTTCATCTGCCCATTGACTAGTACTACTAAGATCTACTAAGCCATTTATTCCCTTGGGATTCGACCCCAACCTTAGTTGGGTTACTTTATCTCGACAAAAACTATATCATCATCTAAATGGAGTATTCCATAGACATAATTACAATATTGGCATCGTTGCTGGGGAACACGATATTGATTTGTGAATTGAAGATTGTTGCAGTTTTTAGTTTTTTATTTTTTTTTTCATTCTTAGTTTGGTATGCGATGGTGTTGGCCTAGAACTAAGAGTAGAGGAAATCCCTCACTCCCAGCCAATATGAATCCTGAAAGTATCCTAAAAACACCTGCTTGGATATCTAAACCAAAAAGAGATGAAAATCCATAAGGGATTTGAAATGATGTGCCACCACCTAAAGGAGTGCCGAATATTGGAAATGATGAGATATATGAGATATTAGCTCAAGATGAAGCCAAGAAGAGGGCAACATAAGAAGCTTAAAGAGTTCCAGAGAGGTAGAGCTTACTGAGCAGATATAGGCAGCAGATCGTTGAGCAACACCCAGTCGAATTCAAACCAGAGCTAGAGGTGCCCGTGTAAAAGTAATCCCAGCATATCTACACATGCATCCATAGATAGATTACAAAGAAGGTCTGGGATAAGTTGAGCCAATTAATATCGAAGTCATAGTTCCTCCTGTTTTTGCCCAGGTATAAAGTTTGACATCACCTGTCCAATGATAAAACTTTTAAATTTGACAGATGTGTTTGCAGGTCTACCTATAGATGATGTAAATTTATACTTTTTTAATTTCCTTGGGATCTACAATTCGTATACAAATCCAGAGGGTTAATTAGGAAGCACTTAGACTGAGGCTTTTCCATATCTCATTTACCAGAGAAGCATCTTTATGTTTAGGGGAATTGCCAAGAGACTCTACCATGACTTGGTATGAGTTGCAAAGGCAATTCTTAAATAGGATCATTCCTCCATCAAGGATATTGCAACTTAAGGAATAAATATATAATTTGTGTAGTTATAGTATGAGTCCATGTATGAGGCTTGGTTCAGGTTTAAGAAGAAGTTGAGCATGGTGCAAAACCATCAGTTGTCAGGGACGAGCTTATCAAAGATATTTTACTAAGCCCCGACTATCAGTTCTAGAATAATAAAAGACACCATCTCTAGTGGAGCTTTTATAAGGTTACGTTGGAGACAACTTTAGATATGTTATATCAGATCTGACTTACTAATCAAGGGTGGCAAACTCAGAAGACTCAAACGGGATCAAGTACATGTGTTATGAGAGTCTCCAACGACAAGAGACCAGCTGATTATATATTAGCATAAGAAATTGCAATACTAAGGACAAATTTAGGGTTCTGTTAAAGCATTTTTGAGTAGTAAATTTTTACAAAGTAAATGCAGTAGCAATATTGGGATCAGCTTCAAATGTATAGAAGTCATAATTTGAAGAGGAAACAAATTATCTGGATCATCAGATGGCGGGTTTTTGAGCCTAAAGACAAGGTAAAAAAGTTCAGGGCTATAATGAAAGATACAAAGACCGTAGTAGAGAGTAAGATGGTGATGGAAGGATAAAGATGACGATAGGGAGAAGGGAGATAGGAACATTCAACCTGATAGACGCAATGTAGAATCCAGAATGGAGGAGATGCTGGCTAAGATAGTAAAGGGACAAGAAAGTTAGGAGACTAGCCTTAAGGATATTAAGGCATATATTTAAGGGTTGACTTAGAAGGTCGTGTCACATGCGAATTCTATCAACCAAGAGGGGACCCAAGGGATTATTGGTGAAGTTTGAGTAATAAACATAGCCACATGGGGCAGCGATGTTAAATCAGTCGATGAGTGGGGGGCAACTCACTATTTTAGTTTTCACTTTTTTGTTATTTTTGACTATTTGTAGGTTTTTATGTTTTGGACCTTACTCAGAATATGGTAATAAATTATTGCATTCATCGATTTTCAGGGAAGGGGATTGTGTGACCAGCCCATAATGGTCACAAATGCCAAACAATACGTTGAGTACTAACTCAAAAAGTTGAACTTTTAAGGATGAAAGATAGAAAGTTACGCTCTAGCATTTAATTGTACTTTTAAGGACCTAAAACTTAGTTTGCGAGACCATAAGTATCTGGGAAAAAATAGAAAAGCTGAGTTTTGGTTGTAGAAAAATAGGCCAAATATTTTGGCGCTGTACCTACGAGCTGCAGGTACTGCCTACACCCTAGGCCCAGTCATGGGTATTGGGAACGGGTACTTGCAGTGGGAAGGTCATCTTATGGGAAGACATTTCGTTTAAATTTTTGGGCTGATTAACATTTAAATATGACACCAAGAAGCCCCCCAACTATATCAAATCATTCTTATCCTCATTCTAACTCATTCTAATCCTCAAAACTTCACTTTTTTATTTGAATTCAATGTTCCTACTTAAAAATAAATAAACCCCAAACTTAAGTAAAGGCAAAATTAACACTTGTTTGAGACACCAACTTTTCCTAACACACTAAAAATAAGTTTCAGCCTTTGTTTTACTTGAGTTCTTTATTATTCTCTTTCGGATATTCCTTCAAAAAGTAACTTTCTTGGATCTTAATGGTTATATATTAGTTTATCTATTATTGAAACAAGTTGATATATGTACTCCATTGTTAAATATATAGAAACTATCATGCTTCTATGTGGGAGTCTAGAAGTAGCTTAAAATCAAAATGTAAGGCCTTGTTTGGAATTAAAATTCTAAGTTTAGGCCCTAACCGGAAGTTGAACTTGAATGAATAGAGTAATACCATGAGTTGAACATGTTTGTTTTCTATTAAATTCATATGTCTAGGTTAGTGTGAATACATTGGACTTGTTGGGATTTCAAATATCTTATAGGGATGTGAAAATTGAAGAAAAATATAAACTTTTTGAATTTTGAATTTTTGTTCGACATTTGCTATCCCTCACTTTTATTAGAAACTGACATTTACTTTTTTCAGGTACATGTGGAACCTAACGCGGTAGAGAAGAAAAAGGATAGTACTTCAAGGAGACAGGCAGAGTTTCCTGAGCCTAGCAAATCAGTGAAGGATTACCCGAGACAACAACATACATACACTGTTGATGGGGTGACACACAGAGTCATGAGAAAACAAACTCTAAAGATTGATCTGTCAGCGGCAGCGTGACCGATGATGAAATCCGCATGGATATCACCCCACACACTCTTCTACCTAATAATGGTGAGGAGGAGATAGAGTCTGAGACTACTCCACAGGTTGTTGCTTAAGACCCTAGTTTAAAAATGGGTCCAAGGATTTATCTAATAAGGTTTAGCAAGAGCAGTTACCTAAGTGCCCCAGTCAAAGAAGGGTAGCGCTACTCAGGTACAACAGATAGAGGTACCCCAGTCTAATGAGTGTGCCGAGCGACCTTCACATAATACTTCAGTACAACAGAGCCCCACACCTTTTCATGCCCAGAGGCACCTTTTGAGGAGGGACTTAGAAGGTGGTGTGTGGATGGGATGTAAGAGATTTATGATATCAACAATTGTGTTTAGGATCTGGGCAGGCCTATGAGATGTATTTTTTTGGATCATCGGATCACCTTTTCAGGGCTAGAGTGAGTATCGCAGCTACAAGTAATATTTGATAGAAATCAACTAGAGTAGGTGACTAGACAACTGAGCACCTACATCCCATCTATAGTATGAGAGTTTTATAAATACTATAGAGCTACCATAGTCCTTCCTATGCAACATCATCAAGGATTTATTAGATTTATACGGCAGCCACAACTTTATTGCAAACTGGATAAATGGATCAGAGTTGACATATCGAGAGAGACTATCTACAGAATCATCTTTGGCCTAGATTACACCACTCCTACATCTACAGTTGAGTGTGACCATAGACAGAGGATCACAGGAGAACGATATATCAAGGGAGATACTAAGAACCATCTAGAGATAGTTGGGATAGTTAGGTGGATAGCCAGTTATATTTTATTGTTAGGTGATGCGACCCCATTGATTGAGTGTTAAGCATTGATAAAGAAGGGACTCTTAACAGAAGAGGCCATGTTTTTGTGGTTGCTAATTAGATACAAACTGATACCCACTTCTTTAGATATCATGTTGATGTAGCAGTAAGCAGCACTAGTTTCTTGTCTGATGGCCGGTTGTTATATCGATTTTTTCTTATTTTTTAAGACATTAGCTGAATGACAGATTATTTAGTAATCTGACTACTTTGTCATTCCCTCGCATGATCTAGAGGGCATGTGATAAGGCCATAGTGGTTTACTTACTAGGAATTAATGATGGAGTACCTACGGCCGAGACTATACTAACAAGGACCACGAAGGGTTTTGCACCTTTAGGTATATCTAGGAGATTAAGATGGCGGGCAACAACACCACAGGCCCAATCTGAGGGGCCAACAATTTCTGAAGAGCCTGATGATCTACATACAGATGATGCGAGTATCAGTACTGACATAGAGATAGAGGAGCAGTGAGATGC
The DNA here is from genome assembly GCF_002878395.1 of Capsicum annuum. Lineage (NCBI taxonomy): Eukaryota > Viridiplantae > Streptophyta > Magnoliopsida > Solanales > Solanaceae > Capsicum > Capsicum annuum. The sequence goes on along the minus strand of NW_025893934.1, from coordinate 487,651 downwards.
TCTATATTAGAGTACATAAGATGGGAGGACATAAGATACTTCTTCTTTAACCCTAATTTTAACCTTAGAGTTGCTTTGTGCATCTACAGAGCTCAATCGCCTATTCACTATAACTCCTAAGCCATGTAGGGTTACAGTATCTAGTAAGTTTTATTATAGCTTAGTGGAGGGCCTAAGGGCCACATCTACATAATTAAAAGTGATCGAGACTAAGATTACTACCTTTTTTAGGTTGATGAGATCAGGGGTTAGGACCATATTTTAAAAGATCGACGATAAATGGGAGGCTAGTTAAAGAGCCATACTGTCAGAGTTGCATGCTAATTTTTAGACAAATATAGATGTGTTGGACAGACAGGTTATATCTTGATATAAAGCGATAGGTTCTTAAAATCTAGTTCAGGTGAGGGAGGGTTTTTATATCCTATGAGTAGAAGTACTCTCTCTTACCTAGAGATATATAGTATCTACTCCCTCAACTTTAACCCGCGTGTTCTAAATATCACCTCCGTGTATGCCGAGAGACATTAATTACTTTGTGAAGAATAATGAGTTGGGACCAACAGAGGTAACTAAGATGATTTGAAGGATCTTAATATGACAGAGAAGAAGGTTGTTAAAAAGGATATCCACGATTATTTAAAGACAGTATTTGTTAACCATCAGAAGCGTACATCTATAATAGAGGGTGCATCCACTAGTAATGCAACACCACTATCTCCTATGCCTGCTTATATGCCTCCATCTGGGGATGCTCCTAAGTAGGGAAACTAGAGCATCCCAGTTATGTTGTCATTTTCATATGTTTTTATTATTCTTAGCGCATTGAGTACAATGTATATTTTTTTAGTTGGGGGTCGGCATACCATGCCACCATGGGTTTTTGTTGTTGAGCTTCTTTTCCTGTCGGCTGCGGTATAGTTGTCGAACCAACATGTCTAGGATAATTATGTGTGGTATAGTGTTTTTTCCTTGATGTGTTGAGCTTGTATGTATTTAGGAAATTTTTAAGTATTTCGTGTAGTATTTATATTTTAACTAATTTTTCATGACTGTCCCAAGTTTTATACTTTGAACACTGTTGACATATATATGTAATTATATATATTTGCTAACCATTACATTGACTAGATAGGTAGTAGTTTGTGACATTGACTCTGAGCTATGTGTGAGTGGGAAACTACCTAGCTCCCTTTGTATGTCGAATTTATAAATTTCCTAGTTAGTCTTGCCTAGGTTGATGGTTAGTTGGTTAGGAAAGGATCACAAGCCATTTTTTATTTAGTCCACTTTAGCCTAAATGACCTTCCATGTGTTCATTGTATCCCTTGATCCTTTGGTAGAGCCTTGTAAGCCTATTTTTCATATTTTCAACATTTACCTTCCTATTTGTATTACAATTTACATATTTTAGCCCAGGTCCTCTTCGGACATTATTCACCTTAGGACAAGCAAAATACCTAAGTTAAGGGTGGCATCATTGAGCTGCATAGTGTAAAATAGGTATGAAGAAGGGTAAAATTAGTGAAAAAGTTTGAACGGCTAGATGTGGTGGAAAAAAAAAGAGAATTTTTTTCTGTGAAAATCATGAAAAAAAAGAATAAAAGACAACATCCAACCTAAATGTGCATAAGATAATAAAAGGGAGAAATAAGGGTGGAATAAAAAGAAAATTGTCTAATAAGTGAAACCCAAAAGTTAGTACAGTTCCAATGAGGCTTAGTCACTTCATATGTCCATATGTACCATACCAGCACTGAAAGCCTACATTAAAAGCTAAAAATAGTCCTCTAGTGATAATAACTTGACAATCTGAATGCTAAGGTAACGTGAATAAGGGAAACCCTATGGTATTTGACATTAATTTGTTGGAACTTCTTTGTTAAGTATGAGTGTCTCTTGTCCATCCCTGAATTGAAATGCGTGATGTCATATGCATGAGTGGGACATCTTTGTTGTGAGAGCAACTGAGTCATGTTCCTGGCTATTTGCTTATTTGGGTAGTTTTATTTGTACATATGAGTGGTTGTCTGTTACTAATGTAATTGCCATAGATGGATTCCATTATGTCACAATGTTGTGCTTCATAATCATACAAAATTACTTTTGAAATTTTTGATTGGAGAAGGATGTTATGATTTGAACTTAATGTGACGACTGACTGCCTTGAAAAGCTTAGATTCTCCAGGTTAAGAGCCATTTTTGTTTTGTATTATTTTTGTTTCCTATTGACATGCAAACATTCTATGTTTATGGCATTTAAGTGTTATAAAAATATAGCACTTTCGATACTTAAAACAGGGAAAATATACAAGTTAAAAAGGCTTTTTTGTTAGATATGATCTATTTAGGGAATGTTTTACAGGAAGCCATTCTTTTAATGATAAGTTATTAAAAAAGATGATAGAGGTGTTTTTTGCCACTTTTACTGAAATTATGGATGTTTGGGATGTTGTTTTGCTTGATCGTGATTAATGTATGTTCTAGAGTCAAAGAAGAACTGAAAATCTAACTCCCGATAACTACTATGTCAATCTAACGTCCGCATGTAGACAAAGCGTGTGCCAGAAACCCAATATCCTGAGAGCTGACTTTCAGGAAAATTGTCTATCTGGTACCTATAGTTTTCATATATGCCATATGATATACCACATGTACTACCTGTACACTGCCAGACCACAGGTATAGGGAGCAGGTGGTAACCGACCATATTTTCTCTTATTTTGTTTGAGCTTTGTTTTTAGGGTTTTCTAATGTACTATAAATACCCTTATGTAATTTTTAGTATGAGGTACACATTTTTAAAACTTAGAAACATATTTTGATTTCAAGATCCATCTTTGATCTTGGGATTTCATATATTGACTTTGATAGATTATTCAGATTACGGTTGTGGGTTTTTATTAATATTTTAATTGTGTTTTCACCTATGCTTTATATTATGAATATTATTGATTTCTTCTCAATCATGATCAACTTAAGCCCCTAGCTTGGGTTGTGGAAACCATTGCGAATTGATGGAGTAGGGGAAATGCGATTGTTGAAGGGAACCAATACTAAGGGCATGAACTGCTTTATCTTCGTTATGATTGTTTTCTCAATAGGTGCACACATTAAGATCGTTCCTAGATATTGCAACTTACTCCAAAAGAGGAGTAGTGCATAGAAAAAGATAAATACAATAGTAATTTTAGGTTTAACTATCGATCCACACTTATAGGTTCTATCTACGTAAGATAGTTAGGTTTCATATAATAACTAGAGACTCAAAAGGTAATAGTTAACTTGGATCAAGATAAGTGTTAGAAGAGAGACATATTGTGACTCAAAAGGTATAGGGTGAAATTCTTATACTCGTCCAAAAGACTTTAGGAGGTACATAAATTATCAATTTTGCATGCACGATCTTGGATTGGTTCAATAATGCACGATAAGCTTACAGAGTTGAGGAGCCACGGAGAAAAAAAACATATTATTCTCTTACAACTAATTTCAACAAATTTTATATTGTTCATTGTTTGAGATTACTGTAAACCAAACCCCCCATTTACCTTTCTTGTTCTACATATTGATTTAAACTACTAAGATTTGCAAAGCATGTATTCCTTTGGGATTCAACCCCAAAAATAGTTGGGTTACTATATCTTGACAACGACCATATCATCATCTAAAAAGAGGTGATTCTTGGACATCATCATAGTACCAGGTTGACCGACACTTGAAACCACATTTACCGATATGGGGGTCTATGTGATCGTGTGCTTAGTGTACACTTTATATTTTTTATGGTTATTGCCTTGGTGTCCTAGAGGCATGCCACTTAAGTGTCGGTACTACTTAAGTGGCATCTGGGCTCTTTTGAGATGACCATTGAAGCAGCTTAGTGCCCGCTTTAGCGGCAACCTAGAGCCATTTAACTACCCCTTTTAGCCTGGTTTTTTCAAAATTTTCACATAAGTTCAAGAGTGGGAAGCCCTATAAAATATGGAAATTTAGGAGAAACATCAATAGAAGATTAAGGATGTTTTTGAGCTTGAAATAATTTGGTGGTTAAGGGTTTTTATATGGTACATTCGTATTTTAAGCTTAGAAAAACCCCATAAACGTTTATTGATTTTTCTTCTAAATTTCCACATGTTCTCGAGCTTCCCAGTCTTAAAATTATGTGTAAAATAGGATAAAATCGGACTAAGAGGGGGTATTAAATGGCTTCTAGATGCCGCAAAAGCAGGCGCTAGACTAATTTAGCGATCACTTTAAAAGCTCCTAGATGCAACTAATGTAGTACCCATGCTTACCTGACATGCCTCTAAAGTGAACAAGCCATTGCTAAAGTGGCCTGTGCTTTAGATGGTTAGTTGTTGCTAAGGCGGGTCTGTAGGATCGAAAATCTTCCAAAGAAATCAAAGGGCCACATAAGTAGATGCACTAGTTGAGTACACTAACTGGAGACTTAGAATTTTTACAAGTATCCACCGACCTATTAGGATTAGTTTAGAATCCCGTATATGTAAATGAAATGTAATGTTTTTTAAAAATCAATGTTCTGGACTTGATGCCATTTTAAAAATTTCCATTCGATCTCGTTTTGATGAAAAGTGTGTCCCATACCTATATGACATTTTATTAGCTTCTGCCAAATAGCTATGAGTTAGTACGGACACCTTGGGACAAGAATTAAAGGTCCTCTAGCTAAAATAGATGTTTTGGAATTGTTGGAACTGTCAAAATTTGCATTGGAGATCATTTTACTAAGGTTTTCACCTGGTAGCTAATTCTTACCAACAAAGACTTCAAAATAGGAAATTATCTCTTAAATCCAAGTGAACTGTCTGGTAACTGAACTGTCAACTTCAACAAGTCATAAATGACTTAGGGTAGTTATTGGAATGTTTTAAACAACAAAAATTAAAGGAAGTGCTAAAAATGACGTATAGGGTCATGATACCATTATCTAAGGGTATTGATAAAATAGATAAGAAATTAACCCTGAAATTAATGAAACCTTACAAAGAATTTGGAGAAGAAAAAAGTTATTTAAGATCATAAACATCTCAAAATCACCTGCAAATGCATCTTCGAAGCTTCCACACTTTATAGGGTTTTACACTTTTCAACTTATGCAAAAAATGAGAGAATCGGGCTAATTAGGGAATTTAAATGCTTCCTAGGTGATGCTAAAGTGGGCACTGGGCTATTTCATCGGTTACTGCTAAACTGCCCAGGTGTTACTAAAGTGGTACCCGCCTAAGTCTAGTATGCCACTTAAGCAGACAAGCTGGTTATAAAGCGACATGCCCTTTAGAGGTTAGCTTGCTGCTAAAGTGGCTCGTCCTAGTTATCCTGGCTGCTAAAGCACCTAGAATGCCTCTTTGGCAAAGGCACTAGCTGATGATTTGGAACTTTTCAACGTCTCTGCGGACCCCTTTGGATTCGTTTAGAAATTTTTATATGCAAAAAAACTATGCTACGTTATCAAATTGGATTATCTGGGCTAATAATTATGCTATTGAAAATTCCATCCGACTTCGTTTCAAGATAAAGTGGGTCCACCACCCAAGTGCCATTTTTCTTAAATTTTAGCTAGTACCCCAAAATGAGTCTAGATGTCTCAGTACCGAAACCAAAGGTCCATATAGCCTAGAATCAACATTTCAGAGCTATTAAAATTGTCAGAATTAGTATATGAGGTTGTTTGTCTAAAGTTTTTTCCCGATATCCAATTCTTACAATCAAAGACTTCAAAGAATGGGATTAGATATTAAAACCAAACGAACCTCCCAGTATCTGAACTATCAACTCCAGAAAGTGATAAATGTCTTAGGCTATCTATGGGAAATCTTTAAATGGCAAAAATACATGGAAATACAATAAATGACCTGGAGGTTCATTAAAATATTTACTACTAAAAGAAATTCCATTTGTAAAATTAAAGCTTTAGGATGTACCTAAAGCCTCGAACAAGTGGGTATATTGGTTTTGCATCTTTCTCTCAATCTCCCAGGTAGCCTCCTCAACTAGGTGGTATTTCCACTAATCATTAACTACTAGAATATCTCTTTACTGAAATCGCCAGACATCCTTCGCTGATATGAACACTGGATCATCCACAAAATTTAAATACTCACTAAACAAAATCGAGTCCCACCAAAGAACATGAGACTCAATGAGAATGTACCTCTACAATATAGAAAAATATAAAATTTAATGAAAAACAACAAAATATTAGGGAATGGATAACTTATAAGCCACCTCACGAATTGTGCAATGGATATCAAATGGTCAGATATATATGGGCCTAAGATTTCGTTTCCTCTCTAACCTTCTCACGCCCTTCATACGAGATACCCGAAGGAAATATTGATCACCCAATTCAAATATGAAGGCACGAAGTCCATAATTTTCATAGGCCTTCATCCTATTATGAGCTTCCATAAATCAATCCTTAATCACCCGCACCCTATCCAATGACTCTTGATGCAAGTTAGTACCTTAGGGTCTAATCTTGGAGGTCTGAAACTAACCAATCAAAGAATAACATCATCTACCATACAAATCCTCAAAGGGTTCCATCTCATTGCCCAAATAGTAGCTATTATACATTAACTCTGCCAGAGCTGTGTGTTCTCCCACTAACCTCTAAATCTATAACAATAACTCAAAGTATATCCTCAAGAATCTGAACAGTCCACTCCGACTGGCTGTCAATCTTTGGTTGGAAGGCTATGAATAGGTCCTAATGAGTACTTAAATCCTCCTACAAGGCCCTTTAATAGTTGGAAGTGAACGCTAAGCCCTTGCCTGAGATGATAGATACAAGCATTACATGCAATTGGACTATTTCATGAACATAGATACCGGCTACGGACATTTGAATAGGGATAAAGTGTTTCAATTTCGTCAACTAATCCATAATGACCCAAATTCCCTAAGAACCATAGGAAGTTTGAGGAAAACCAATAATAAAGTCTATGTTGGTCTGCTTCTAGTTCCACTTGAGAATAGGCAACTTATGAATCAGCCACCAGATCTTTGATGCTCAGCTTTCACATGCTAACAACATAGAAAATGAGCTACAAAGTCTATCATATCTATAGTCATGCTACTCCACTAGTAATGCTTTCTGAAATCTCTATACATGTTATCTATACCCCGATAAATAAAATACCAAAAGTTGTCCGCCTCATGCAAAATCAAGTAAATAAAGTCTTGAACCCTCAAAACACAAATGCGACCATTAAACCTCCAAAACCCCTCAAAAGATATGGTTGCCCGCTTAAACTCACCACTTAAAACCTGATCACACTTAGTACAAATTCTCTTATCCTCAAACTGGTGACTCCCAATCTGCTCAAATAGGGTAGAACTCACCTCAATATTTCCAAGAATCCTCTAGGCTAGAGATATCAAGTCTCCAATCAAGTTAGCTAAGAATTGGATGTCCTACTCCAACGGCCTTTGAGAAATTAACATAGAAGCCAAACTAACCATACTCAACAACTAATATTTCAAAGCATCTGCCACTATGTTCGCCTAGCCAGTATGATATAAAAGAAAGATATCAGAATTTTTAAGCAACTTCATCCACCTAAGCCACATAGAATTAAGCCCCCTATTGGTTATAAGATATTGAAGACTTTGATGATCTATGTAGATTGATGATGTCCAAGAAACAACTCTTTTTAGATAATGATACAGTTGTTATCAATCTATAATAATCAAACTAAGGTTGGGGTCTAATCTCAAGGGACACATGCTTTTTAGATATCAATAGTTATAGTCAATTGGAAGAATAAGAGATGTAAATGGGGTGGTTTTGGTTCTAGTAATATCAGAAAAAGAACAGTACTAACTTTGTTGAAATTAGTTGTAAGTGAACACTAGGATTGTGTTCCCCCTGGCTTCTCAATTTTATAAGTTTATCGTGCATTGTTGAACCAATCTAAAATCGTGCATGTGGAATCATTAATTTTTGTACCTCCTACAATCTTTTGGACGAGTAAGAGGATTTCATCCTTTACCTTTTGAGTCACAACGTGTCGGTCTACTAGACCTTATCTTGATCCAAGTTAACTGTTACCTTTTTAATTACTAGTTATCAAATAACACCGAACCATCTTACGCAGACAGAACATAGAAGCATGGATTTACAGTTAAACTCCAAATTACTGTTTTGTTTATCTTTTCCAAGTCACTACTCCCCTTTCCAAGTAAGTAGCAATATCTTGAAGGGACCTAATGGTGCACCCCTTAAGAAATAAATTATAATTAAGATAAATAAATGCAAGCCCATGTAGGCTTTATTCAACAATCACACTTCCCTTATTTCATCAATTCTCTAGGGTTTCTGGAATCCTAGATATGCATTTTAGCCATTTAAGATTGTGAATAAATCAATTACATTCATAATAAAAAATGTAGATAAAATCACAAAGATAAGATATGTAAAAATTTCCAACTATAAACTGAATATAAAGTTATTATAAGGAAATCCTAAGATCAAAGATGGATCTTGAAATCAAAATATGATAATAAGTGTTAAAAATGTGTAACTCATACTAAAAAGTACATAATGGGTATTTAGTGTACATGAAAAAATAGGATAAAATAGGATAAAATCAGATCAGTAGATCCTGCTTCATGTACATGCGGTCTGGCAGGTCACAAATAGAACATGTTGTATATCACAAAGTGTAGGTACAAACTGCAAGTACCAGATGGACAATTTTCCTACAAGTCAGCTCTCAAGATTTTGGGTTTCTGGAATCCGTTTTGTCTACATATGGGTTGTAGGACTATATGTGGTCCATAGTTGCCTTAGTAGGTGTCGGGAGTCAGTTTTTAAGCCTTTCTTTGACTGTCAATCATGCATTGGTCACGAACACATTGGAAAACAAACGAAACATCCACAATTTCTCCAGAATTTGCAAAACATCTTTTCACCTTTTTCATAAACTTATAATCCAAATAATTGTTTCTTGCAATACATACCCAAAAAAGATCATATCTAACAAAAAGGCCTAAAAAACATGCATATTCTTTTTGTTTTAAGAGCCGAAAATGCTATATTTCTATAGCACATCAACACCTTCAACTTAGAATGTTTGCATGTCCACATGTAAAAAAAATAGATAAAAACAAAAACAACGATTAACTGATAGAATCTACGCTACTCAAGGCACTCAGTCATCACATTAAGTTGAAATCACAACATCTCTCTCCAATCTAAATTTTCAAAACCAGTTGTTTATGAACATGAAGAACAATAGCCCGACACAATGGAATCAAGCTATGGTAATTACATTAGCAATAGACAACCACTCATATATATAAATTACACTACATGAAAAATAAAATAGAAAGCAACATAACTCAAGTAATCCCACAAAAAAAATGTCCCACTCACTTGTATGAAATCATGCGTGCCAATGCAGGGACGGTCAAGAGACAGTCACACTCAACAAAGAAGTTTCAATCAATGCATATCAATTACCATAGGCCTTCCCTTATTCTCTTTACCTTATCATTCAAATAGTCTAGTTAGGATCACTATAGGACTCTTTTTGGCTTGTAATGTAGGATTGGGGGTCGGTATGGTACATATGGACATATGAAGCGACTAAGACTCTTCGACTCTACACTAACTTTTGGGTCACACTTAATAGCCAATTTATTTTTTATTCCACCTTTATTTCACCCTTTTATTCTTTTATGTACATTCCAGTTGGGTGCAGTCTTTTATTTTTTCTTATTCAAAATTTTCTGAAATTTTTTTCTTCTTCTATTTCTTTTTCTATACCACACTCACACTACTAACTTCTTCTGTTATTTTATCATTCTTCATACCCATTTTACACTACGCACCCCTATGATAGCCACCCTCAACGTAGTCATTTTGGCTGTGTTGAGTGCATAATATTTGAGTAGGACCTGAGCAAAAATAGGTAAATTGTAATATAAATTAGAAGGTAAATTGTAAAAATAAGAGAAAATAGGCTTACAAGGCTCAAAAAGGTATCAATTGATATAATGCACACATGGAATGTTATTTAGGAAAAAGTGGACAAAAGGAAAAAATATCCTATGATCCTTTCCTAACCATCCTTTAACCTACGCAAGACTAACCAAAAAAGTTCTGAATTCCAAATACAAAGGGAACTAGGTAATTTCACACTCACACATAGCACAGAGTAACTCCCATAAATTACTACTTATCTAGTTTTGCAATTAGTTTTCATGTCCCTAATACTAATACCATGCTTAGATACACAAAATTTACACATATATACATCAACATAATTCTAAAGTATAAAAATTTATGATGGGTTACAAAAATCAGTAAAAGTATGACTATATCCGAAATTACTTAAAAATCTCCTAATTACACACAAACAAAACATAAAAAGAAGGAAAACATAATATGACACATAATTTTCCTAGACATATTAGTTCTACAACCATACCTCAGCCAACAAAAAAACAAGAATGGCAACAAAAACACACAACGGCATGGTATACCCACCCCAAACAAAAAACATTGTCAATTGTCCTTAATAAGCTAAAACAATGAAAACATAGGGAAGTGCAAACATAGCTATAATGCAGTAGGCGCCCTAGTTAGGACTATCCTTAGATATCAGCATATAAGCTAGCAGAGGAGGTGGTGGTGGTACATTACTATTGGATACACCCTCTGCTATAGATACATGCCTCTGTCTATTGATGAATACAGTTACTGAAGAATCGTGTCTGGCCTTTTTAAAGACCTCCACCTCAGTCATATAGGATCTTACAAATTGTCTTAGTAACCTCTCTCGGTCCTAACTGCTAGGAATAACTCATCGTTCTTCACAAAAAATCAAAGTTTCTTGGTGCACACATTGGTGATATTTGGACCATAAAGGGTAAAGTCAAGGGAAAAGCTACTATATGGCTCTCTGTAAGAGAGTGTACCTCTTCTCATAAGGTATCAAAATCCTCCCTCGGATAAACTAGAACTAGTGCACATATCTCAGTATATTGGGATAAACCCATCTTTCTATATCATTTATCTATATCTAAAAATCAACACTCAACTCTGATAGTGCGGCTCTCTAATCAGTTGCCCATCTAGCCTAAGCCTGCTCAAATATTGTCCTAACTCTTGATCTCATTTGATTGAAGAGGGTAGTCATCGCGGTATCTACCATCTTCAACAAAGTAGTTGTGTCCCTCTAACCATGCACAAAGCTCTAAAAAAACTTACTGGATATATTAATCAAACTTATTACAGAAGTTGTAGTAGATAGATGAGCAAGCTTTGTAGATACATCAAGTAGCTCTGAGGTTAAAGATGGAGATTAAAAAGAAGTAGCCTGTATCTCTACTCCCTATGTACTCAAATCTTGAGCATCTCTCTTCTCCTTTATATCTATTTCTATAATAATACCTATATCATCTTTATGTCCCTCATCAGGCTTTATCAAAACTGTTGTGGTCTCAGACTACGACTATGGTACTGCTATCCACTGTCTCAATTTCCTAGATGTACATAAAAGTGCTAAACCCTTGATGGTCCAAAAATATGTAGTTGTGGTCATAATTACTCTCTCATTAATTTTTGGTAAATCAGGCACTACAACCTTATCCTATAGCTTTAGGATCATATAAGGGAATGATAAATTAGTCAGCTCATCAAAGGTTGTATCATGTAGCTCATGTCTCAAAATAGTAGCAAAATAAACGTCATAACTAGCCATCATACAGGCAAGCAGTGTTTCTCACTCCCAAAGATGAATGATTCTGCTCTATCTCATTACATGAATCTTCGGACTCTTCCTCAGATTAGGTCCTAAGTAATATTTTGTGGAGTAGTCTTAGATTCTTCTTCCTCTACTTTATCATCATCAGGTGGAAGATTGTGGGGGTGATATCCATGTGTAAGGCTCATCTGGGTTGCAGCTGACTGAGCAACCTAGTGAGTAAGTCCTCTCGTGACTCTGTTTGTCACCCAGTGATAGTTTTTTTACTTTTTTGTCTTAAGTATCTCTCCATTCCTATACAAGACTTAAGAGACTCTTCCCATCTTCTCAAAGTACCGAACTTCATCTTTTTCACCATTTAGTTACCATATGTGTCTAAAAACGAAGTGTTAGTTTCCAACAAAAGTGAGGGATAGTAATAGTCAAAGAAAAACTCAAAATTGGAAAAGTTCAAATTTTTCATAAATTTTCACTACAAACAAACATGTTCAACTCTATTCAATAGAATTCAACTCCATGTTAGCACCTAAACATTGAATTTTAATTCAAAACAAGGCTCAATATTTTGATTTTAGGCTACTTCAAGGATCCCACACACAAGCACGATAGTCTCTATATATTTTTTAATGGAATACCCATATAAAATTGTTTCTACAATATATAAACAAATATATAACCATGAGGATCCAAGAAAGTTGCCTTTTATATGAATATCCTTAAGAGAATAATGAAGAACTCAAGCAAAAAAAAGGTTGAAACTTGTTTTTATTGTGTTACGACAAGTTTGTATCTCAAGCAAGTGTCAATTTAGCATTTACTAAAGTGTGGAGATGGTGTGTGTTTTGAGTGGTAACTTTGAATTCAAAGCAAAAAGTGATGTTTTGAGGATTAGAATGAGTTAGAATAAGGTAAGAATGATTTTATATAAGTGAGGGTTACTTTACGTCATATTTCAATGTTGGTTGGCCCAAAATTTTAAATAAAAAGTGGGCCCAAAAGTTAATCTACTCAGGGTACGTACCCTTATGTTGTACCTGCGGTCAAGCCTTGGGCTTAGGTAGTACCTATGGCCCATAGGTACTGGGTGCAGGTAACGCGCGAAAATCTTTTATCCACTTTTCTGCAACTCGGACTCTATTTTTGCTATTTTTCAAGATATTTATGGTCCTTCAAGCTATATTTTACATCCTAAAATTAAAATAAAATGGCAGAGTCTGTAATTTACCATTTTTCATCCTCAAACGATCAACTTTTTCAATTATTACTCAACTTAACATGTGGGACATGTGACTATGATGTGCTAGTCACACAATTCCTTTAACTGGAAATCAATGAATGTAACGGTTTTTTACCATATTCTGGGAAGGTCCAAAATCTAAAAACCTACAAAAAGACAAAAATAACAAAAACATAAACACTAAAAGAGTTGGTTGCCTCTTACTCAGTGCTTGATCTAATGTTGCGGCACACGTAGCTATGTTGGTTACTCAGACTTCACCAATAAGCCCATGGGTAGCATCCTATGAAACAGTTGATATAATTTCGTGGCACAATGCTGGTATCTTGACTACTCATAATTTATCAATAAACCCATAGAAATATTCTTCGTTGTCCTGAAAATAATCTTGACTTTTGAATGTTGAATGTCGTTTTCTCCCTATTGACTTGGAATTTCTACTCACCTTTTTCTATGTCAACCATAGCTCTGACTGTGGATATGAATGATTTCCCCAAAATAATGGGAATCTTGGTGTCAACCTCACAGTCCTATATGATAAAGTTAGCCGAAAAGATAAAGTTATCTACCCTTATAATAATATCAAATAGGATTCCCACTGGGTTTTTCATTGTGCGGTACGCCATCAATACTTGCATCAAAGACGGTTCCAGAGCATTCAAACACAATTTCATAAATTTGTCCAGTGGCATCACATTACTGTTTTCCCCTAAATCAAATAGCGCTCGGGAAAATCATAACGACCTAATAAAGCATGGTATAGTCAATGTACTGAGATCACCCTTTTTTTTGCTCTAACAGCCTAATCCCCACTGCACTGCACTGGTGCACACTACCAATGTCCTAAAAAATTTCTCCAATGTTCTTTATTACCAACTATTTCATTAACCTGGCATATCTAGGCATATGCTTTAATGCCTCTAAAAATAGTATGTTAAAGCTCTATTCGTTCAGCATCTCAATGAACTGCTTGAACTTAACTTCGCCTTTATTTTTCCTCAATTGTTGAGGAAAAGGTGCGGGTGGTCTCTAAGTATATCTAATTTCTGGCTTAGTGACTGGACCCTTACCTCTTTCATTTGCAACTGTACCTTTATCATCCATTACCTTTACAGACTTAGTAGCAGGTGTCTTATGATCAACAGCTATAGAAACAGGTAGTGGGGGATCCATTGTAGTGATACCACTCCTCGTGGTAATAGCAAATATGTGACCACCATTTCTCAAATTTTGCACTGTGTTGCTCAGAAGGGTACCTGGCTGCCTCAGGTTGAGAGTTGATGACTTCTACTAAAACTGTTGCTCAACCTACTTGATAGCTGTGTTATGTGACTCGATATTCTGGGTCAACCCAAAAATGTTAGCCTAAATCTCCATAAGGTTGGTCTCCTGACTTTTTTTAGCATTCACCATCTCAGTCTACATCTCCTCCATTATGGATTCTTCATAGTATCTACCTGGTAGAATGTACCTATATCCCTTCTCTTTGCAGTAAACATTCATTCTCTAGTCATTATCTCACTCTCTCACATGGTATTATTATCTATCAAAATAGTTTTGACCTCGGTTCTCTTTCCTTTGGGCTCAAAAACCCGCCATCTAATGATCCAGATAATGAGCTTCCTCTACTAATTCTTGCTTATGTGCTTTGGAAGCTTACCCCAGTGTTGCTACTGCATTCACTTTCTTAGAATTTTCTTCCGCAGACTAATTTGATAGCATCCCTAAATCAGTCCTTAGTAATGCAATTTCTTACGCTACTATGTCATATGCTGCTCTCTGATCGCTGGAGGCTCCAATAACATATGTATGAGATCTCCCTTAAGCCTCTCAAGTTTTCCAACTTTGGTTAGTAAGTGAGATCCGATATAACATCTTTGAAGCTGCATCCCAACATAACCTTATAAAATATCCTCTAGAGATGGTGTCTTCCATGGCTCTAGAACTGATTTTTGAGCCTTGTAAAATATCTATGATAAGATCTACCGTACCACTAATGGTTTGGCACCATTCCTAACTTCTTCTTAAAGCTGAGTTAAGCTTTGTACATGGACTCTGACTTTAGATGTCTGAAATTATATATTTTATCCTTGATCTGCAACACCCTTGATGGAGGAAAGAACCTATATAATAATTTCCAATGCAACTCATTACAAGACGTGATAGAACCTATTGGAAACTCCTTTTACTATAAAGATGTTTTCCCTATAAGTGAGAAGGGAAAAATCCTAAGTCAATGTACTTCCTGATTTACCCCTTGATTTGTATATGAACTGAAGATCCTAGGGAAATTAGCAACGTGTAAATTTTCATAATTTGTTGGCATATCTACAAATACACCGTTTAAATTTAGAAGTTGGATCATTGCACTCATGATGTCGAACTTTATGGCAGGGGAAAAATAGGAGAACTATGGCTCTATTCTTAGTTGGCTCAATATATCCAGATCTTTTTCATCATTTATTTATGGATCTATGTTCAAATATGTTGGGAATACTTAAACACGAGCTCTTCTAGCTCTGTTGTGGTTTGCATCGCGTGATTCATGCTTCCCGATGGTCTGCTACATATCTTCACTCAGCGAGATCTGCCTTACTAGCTACTCTTAGTGTTTCTTTTGTTGCCCTCTTCTCTTCTTCAGCTTGATCTAACCACTCAAGTATTTTACGATTACTAAAATCTTGCACTCTTTCGAGCATAGGTATATCATCACCAACCCCTTGTAACGCCCTAAAAATGGATCCCGGAGCGTCATATGGTGCTTGAGGCTACGAGTAGCACCAAGCTAACCGTTTGAGCCATTTCATTCTTTTCAACATGAATCAACGGGGTTTTCATAAATAACCTTCAAATATTAATAGAGTAATCATCATCCAAAAATAAAAGGATTTCAGAAAGATAACAAAATATGACTTATTAGTCAACTCCCGACATCTATACTAGTCTGAAAAGCCTCTAAGAAAATCAATAAAACCAGCGAGCCATTGAGATATGCCCCAACTGACTCATACTCAGTTATCAAATGTAAACAATTCCATGAAACCAAAATCAGACATCACGTCCTCGGAACATGAGGACTCACCATGATAGAGGATGTAGAACAGCGTGCCCAATGAATCACTGTCGAATCTGGAACTGAACACCTAAACCTATATTGTAAGAAAATTCAAGCCACATCTGAAGATGTGGGTCAGTACCATTGAAAGAAACTGAGTATATGGGGGTGTATGCAGTTTAATAAACATCATCCTCATAAATATTTATAAGAAATATGCAAGATGTATGCAAGACTCACATAGCTTGAAGAAAATCATCATAATCATGAGAGGATGAAATAAGTACAATAAAACATGTGAGTCATCATATAATTTGTCAGTCACTTTCATTTCATCAAGAATATTAATTCTCATAATGTAAATATCATTTAAATCTTTCGAAAGAATAACTTTCACAATTCCACTTTCAAATAACTTCACCATTCACCATAGACACAAGAAAACACACACACACTAGGAGATCCTATAACCGACATAAACCATGTGAGCTACAAGGAGTCCAACGTACAACCCACGTGGGGGAGAGCTGTCATATCCTTGCCATCGGAATAAGACTATCAATATCAAATCCACACAAACTAGTGATCACTATATAAATCAGCCTCAGGCTCACTCCTATGGGGGCACGTAATTCTAGGGAAATAAGATCACTTTATACCTCCTACTCGGTGCTAAAGATTTCTCCCGAACATAGCTCAGATCATTTCAAAGAAAATCATCAACAAAACAATTTCAGTAATATATAAATATACATTGGGATCCATCATGCTTCCTATCTATCAAAATCAACCACGTTGTTGATTTCTTTCACACTCGAGTTCAAAAAAACTCCATTAAGACCAAAAGGTCAAATTATTCAAAATATCTCAAATATTCAATATCAACGTTCTTGTAACACACACTTTCTCAAAAAAAAAACACAATTTCCAATGGGGATTCACGACCCAAATATCAAAATCATGATAAATATCATTCAACATTCTTACTTTATATCTCAACACATATAAATTCATCTTTCAAAATGATAAACATCATGATTTCATACTAATCATCATAAGATATGGGTCCATGCTTCAAATTCGTAAAAATTAAATAAGAATCATGTCTTGTAAAGAAAATTGATTTTGGTCAAAATAACGAAAGAGAATTCCGGTTGAAAAACTCCACATACCTTGAATGATGAACTTTAGATCGATACTTGTTTTTTAGATGTTAATCGTGCCTTTGAATGATTGTTCTTGGAGTTCTTGAACTAGGAACTTGGAATCTTGAATAAATTTACAGAATTAACGGTGAACCTTGGAGATTCTTGAAGTTGGATGTACTAGCTTAGGGTTTCCTTTTTTAGGAAATTTGATGAAATACAACACATAATGCTTCTAATACGCTTTAATACAGTGTTTTGATGGATTTTGGGTAAGGGAAAATGACCAAAATGCCCCTAAAAATCAAATAATTCTCCAATCTATCCTTTGGTGGACTGTTTTGATAGTCTGAAGTAGATCAACCATAACCTTTTACTCCGATATCCAAATTGGATGAAACCAATTTCATTGGAAAGAGGACTGTCATATCTTTCCCTTGATATATAGTATATAACCCATATCATTGTGTACGAGGAGTTATGATTATTTGAAGTTGACCAAAAAATTTACTTTTGATAGGCTGAAGTAGATTGACCATAACATTTTTCTACGATAGGAAAATTAGATGAAACCAATTGCATCGACAAGAGGACTTGCAGAGATTTTCGTTGATATATAGTAGATCACCCAGATCATTATGTACAAGGAGTTATGTTGGTTTAAAGTTGGAGCAAAAATACGCCAGACCTCAGTAGTTTTTCCTGCACGTTTTACTATTCACTACTATTCATGGTTCGATCGGAATATTCATAACTCGTTGTTCGAGTGTCCATTTTGGATAATCCACATATCATTAGAAAGCTTATTCGATACTCTACATAATGGTGGGTCATAATCTAAGGCATTCCGCACGGAAAATTTATAATTCATTTTAGAAGATATAACCCAACACGTTTAAGCACAAAATTTCAATGAAAAATTTCCCGGGGTATTACATCATCCCCCCCTTGGAAACATTTATCCTCAAATGACGCTAGACATGCCAAAATTAAATAGGGAATAGAGCATACAGCTGAAACCATTTGTTAGACTCATCACCACATCGTTTCTCACTCCGAACGCAACATAGAATGCATAAATTCAAGAAACTACAGCTGAACACATAATAAATGACAGCTGAACTGCTGTAACTTTTATCAAAAGTGCATGATTTTCGAAGGAACGGTACCTTCGGCTTGATCGGAGTTCGCGGAAAATTAGTTCGGGTACTTGGATCGCATATCCACCTCAGCTTCCGAAGTTACACCCTCAACAGATTGATTTCGCCACAACTCCTTGACCAAGGGAACTTCTTTGTTCCTTAGTCTTCGAACACTGAAATCAAGAATCTCAACAGGAATATCATCGAAAGAAAGATTTTTCTTGAATGTCAGCACTCACAGAGGAATCCACTACCACAGCATCGCTAATATGCTTTCTAAGCATGGAGGCATGGAATATTAGATGAACAGAGGACAACTCGGAAGGCAACTCGACCTCATAAGCTACCTTACCAACATGGCTAAGAAGTTTTTAAGGACCAACATAATGGGGACTAAGCTTCCCCTTCTTTTCAAATCTCTTCACCCCCCTCATGGGTGAAATTTTCAGATACACTAGGTTACCAACTTCAAACTCAAGGTCTCTCCTTCTAACATCCGCATATGAATTCTGACGACTCTGCGCAGTTTTCAACCTTTCCCTGATCAACTTAACTTTTTCCATAGCCTCGAATACCAAAGCAGGACCACTCACAGCCACTTCACCCATCTCAAACCAACCTATGGGGGATCTACACTTCTTTCCATACAAGGCTTTAAATGGAGCCATGCCAATACTAGAGTAAAATCTGTTATTATAAGGAAATTCTATCAACAGTAAGTGATCATCCCAACTTTCTGTAAAGTCAAGTACATAAGCTCTCAGCATATCCTCTATGGTCTGGATGATTCGCTCAGCCTAACCATTGGTCTGCGGATGAAAAGGAGAACTCAAAAGCACTTAGGTACCAAGACCTTCAAAAGCTTTCCAAAATTGTCTGAACTAAGTACCCCATATCATAGTCCTTTAACAATTCTTACCATCGTTTTTGCCTAAGATTTAATTCTCTCTGGGTAAACACATACTGCAGACTCTTATGATCAGTGAAAACATCAACATAGACACCATACAACTAGCTTCTCCAGATTTTCAAAGAAAACACAACAGCAGCCAACTCAAGGTCATGGGTGGGTAGTTTTTTTCTTATGGGGTTTCAGCTGTGTAAAAGCATAAGCTATCACCTTACCATTCTACATCAACACGCAACCCAACCCAACTCTCGAAGCATCATAGTACACCACCAAACTATCAACACCATTAGGCAAAGTCAAAACAAAGGCTGAAGTGAGTCGAGTCTACAACTCCTGAAAACTCTTCTCACAAGATTCGGACCGCAAGAACTTCACTTTCTTTTGGGTCAACCGAGTCATAGGAGATGCTATAGAGGAAAATCCCTCAACAAAATAGCAGTAATATCTAGCTAAAACCAAGAAACTTCGGATATCAGTTGGTGAAATAGGTCTAGGACAATTTCTAACAGCTTTGGTCTTTTGGGGATCAACTCTAATACCCTCGGAAGAAATGATATGACCTAGAAAAGCAACTGACCTTAGCCAAAACTCAAACTTACTGAACTTCGCAAAAAACTTTTGATCTCTAAGGGTTTGCAAGACACTTCAGATATGATCAGAATGTTCATCCTAACTACAAGAGTATGCTAGTATATCATCGATGAACACTATGACAAACATATCCAGATATGGTCTAAACACTCGGTTCATGAGGTCCATGAAAGATGTTGTGGAATTAGTTAACACAAAAGACATAACAAGAAACTCCAAATGGCGATAACGAGTTCGGAAAGTTGTTTTTGGGATGCGACACTCCCTAACTTTGAGTTGATGATAGCCGGAACGAAGGTCTATCTTTCCAAAATAACTTGCAGCTTGCAATTGGTCAAACAAATCCTCTATTCTTGGAAGGGGTACTTATTTTTTATGGTGACTTTATTCAGTTGGCAGTAATCAAAGCACATACGCTAGGAGACATCTTTTTTTCTCACAAATAACACAGGAGCACCCTAGGGAGAAACACTGGGCCTTATGAAACCCTTATCTTGTAGATCTTTGAGGTGCTCTTTCAACTCCTTAAGTTCTGAAGGGGCCATACGATAAGGAGGAATAGAAATGGGATAAGTATCGGGAAGAAGATCAATCTCGATCTTTATCTCTCTATCAGGATGTATCCCTGGGAGATTATCGAGAAAGACATCAGAAAACTCATTGACGACGTTACAGACTGGAGAGTTAGAGTCACAGACTTAGTATCTTTTACTCTAACCAAATGGTAAATACACCCCTTGGAAATAAGGTTTCTTCTTTGAGGTATGAGATAAAATGACTCTTGAGTGACACATAATTCCCAAACCACTCAAACACGGATGCACCCAAAAATTGAAACTTGACCACTTAGGTCCAACAATCAATAGAGGCATAAGAAGAATACAGCTAATCCATACCCAGAATCACATCAAACTCTACCATGTCTAACTCAATCAGATCAGCCAATAAGACTCTACGAAGAACGGTAACAGGACAATTTTTATACACTTTCTAGAAAATAATTGAATCACCCACTAGGTAAAAACTAGGATAGGCTCAGGAATAATCTCAGGACTTATTCCAAAATTCACAACAATCACAGGTATAACATATGAGAAACTGGATCCAGGATCAAACAAAGCATACACATCAAACTGAAATATATGATGCATACCAGTAAAAACATTAGGAGAGTCCTTCTATTCCTAGAGGGATGGTAAAGCATAGAATATATTCTAGTGCTGCCCGCCAGCATTGCTAGAAGAGGCACCCAGAGCTGGGGATGGGCGATTCACTGGAACTGGAGCACTAACAGTCTAAGTTAAGGTCTGAGGGCGATAGTCACGATGCCCTTGTCTATCTTGTAGATAATCTCTAACTCTGTGACCCATGTCACTACATTGGAAACAACCCCTCTTCTCACCCGAATGAGCCCTACCACACTTAGGATACAGGGGATAATTTAGCTTACTGCCAACACTATACTGGGATGTGGATGCATATAACCTACTACCTTGCTCCTGCCTACCTCTAGCCATGGGAGCACTAGAAAAAAATGGTGCTGGCATGCACGAACAATCCTAATACTGAGGGCGAATCCCTCTCTGTGATCTATTCTGACCTTGTCAGTGCTGCTCGGACCTAGCTCTCTTATTTTCTCTCATTCTATCTCTCTCCTTAACCTTGTCTTCCTCAATATATTGGGCATGAGTTATCAGCATAGAAAGATTCATCTCACTATTCAGCACAGCAGACCTACACTCCTTAACAACATAACTAGACACTCCAGTCACAAACTTACTCATACTAGCCCGATTATTAGCCCCTAAGTTAGGATCATACTTTGCCAACTGATTGAACTTTGGATAGTACTCCCTAATAGTTATAGGGCCTTGTCGCATGTTCGTAAACTCTTCCACCTTGCCTCCTTCATCTCCAAAGGGAAAAACTTATCCAGGAATGCATCTTGGAACTCTTGCCAAGTCGTAGGGACAACTCTCTCACCTCAACCTTTCCTCTAAGCAACAACCCAGTAATAAGCAAGGTCTTTTAACCTATATGAATCCAACTCCACACTATGTTCCTCAGATACATGCATCACCTGAGTAATCTTCTGCACCTCCTCTGAAAACAACCGTGGATCCTCATCAGACTTGGATCTATAAAATTCTGGCGGATTTATCCGCATGAACTCATGGATCTTCGAAGAAGCTAAATTACCTCCCTACTACTGTAGAGCCAGGGCTGGGTTTGCCTAAACATTTATAGTAATAGCTTAGGCCATCTCCTAAAAGGCTGCCCGACATTCAGCATGAGATATGTTTTCATTCAATGGATTTCAGCAAGTTGAGGTTGCTGACCATTATTATTTTTTCTCGCTCGACGTGGAGGCATATTTCTGAAAGAGCAGAGCATGAATCAATAGTAGAGAGAAACACTTTAAGCACAATAGACTTATAAAAGAAAGAATCATACTTTTTCCTAAAACATCTTGTAGCCTCTTCCTCTTAGATGTGGTGTGCTACACACCGATGATCAAGACTCTAATTAACGCGGCTTGTGAGATTCCCTAGGACACCTTAAAACCTTAGGCTCTGATACAAAGTTTGTAACGCCCAAAAAATAGATCTTAGAGCATCACACGGTGCTTGAGGCTACGAGTAGCCCCAAGCTAACCCTTTGAGCCATTTTTATTCAGTTCAACACTAATTAATAGGGTTTCCATAAATAATCCTCAAATATCAACAGAGTAATCATTATACAATAATAAAAGAATTTCACAAAGATAACAACATACAACTTATTAGTCAACTCCTAACATCTATACTAGTCTAATAAGCCTCTAAGAAAATCAATAAAACCAGAGAGCCATTGAGACATGCCCCAACTGACTTGTACCCAGTTATCAAATGTAAACAATTCCAAACAACTAACATCAGACATCAAGTCCTCGGAACATAAGGACAAACCACGACAGAGGATGTAGAACAGTGTGCTCGAAGAATCACTATTGAACCTGGAACTGAGCACCTGAACCTACATTCTGAGAAGATGCATCCCATATCTGAGGATGTAGGTCAGTACCATGGAAAAGAACTGAGTATATGGGAGTGTATGCAGTTTTATAAACATCATTATCATAAATATTTATAAAAAATATACAGGATGTATGAAAGACTTACATACCCGGAAAAAAATCATCATAATCATGAGACAATGAAATAAGTACAATAACACATGTGAGTTATCTTATAATTTCTCAATCACTTTCAGTTCATCAAAAATATCAATTCTCATAATGTAAATATCATTTAAATCTTTTGAAAGAATAACTTTCACAATTCCACTTTCAAATCACTTCACCATTCACCATAGACACAAGGAAAAACACACACTGGGAAATCCTATAACCGACATAAACCACGTGAGCTACATGGAGTCCAACGTACAACTCACGTTGGGGAGAGCCCTCCTATCCTTGCCATCATAGTAGAACTATCGATATCAAATCCACACAAACTAGTGATCACTATATAAAATAGCCTCAGGCTCACTCCTATGGGGGTATGTAGTTCTAGGAAAGTAAGGTTACTTTATACCTGCCACTCGGTGCTAAAGATTTCTCCCGGACTTAGCTCAGATCATTTCACAGACAATCCATAACAAAATAATTTTAGTAATATATAAATATACATCGAGAGACATCATGCTTCCATTCTATCAAAATCACCCATGTTGTGGATTTATTTCACACTGGAGTTCAAAACAACTCCATTAAGACCGAAAGATCAAATCATTCATAATATCTCAAATATTCAAAATCAACGTGCTTATAACACACACTTTCTCAAAAAAACCATAATTTTCAATGGGGATTCACGACCGAAATATCAAAAT
The DNA here is from genome assembly GCF_002878395.1 of Capsicum annuum. Taxonomy (NCBI): domain Eukaryota; kingdom Viridiplantae; phylum Streptophyta; class Magnoliopsida; order Solanales; family Solanaceae; genus Capsicum; species Capsicum annuum. The sequence continues at coordinate 463,954 of NW_025893934.1, read as the reverse complement.
CATGATAAATATCGTTCAAGATTCATGCTTTACATCTCCACACATGTAAATTCATATTTCAAAGTCATAAGCATGAAGATTTCATAATAATCATCATAAGATTTCATAATAATTATCATAAGATATGGGTTCATGTTTCAAATTCATAAAAATCAAATTAAAAGCATGCCTTTGTAGAGAAAATTACTTTTGAGCACAAGAACGAAAGAGAGTTCTTGTAGAAAATCCTCACATACCTTGAATGATGAAATTTAGACAGATACTCATTTTTGAGATGTTAATCGTTCCTTTAATGATGGTTCTTCTTGTTCTTGAACTAGGAACTTGGAATCTTGAATAAATTTGCAGAATTAATGGTGAACCTTGGAGGTTCTTGAAGTTAGATGTAGGAGTTTCAGGTTTTATTTTTGAGGGAATTTGATATAATGCATATAATGCATCTAATAGGCTTTAATATAGGGTTTGGATGGATTTTGGGTGAGAAGGAATGACCAAAACGCCCCTAAAAATCAAATAATTCTCGAGTATGTCCTTTGGTGGACTGTTTTGATAGTCTGAAGTAGATCAACCATAACGTTTTACTATGATATCTAAATTTGATGAAACCAATTTTACTAGAAAAAGGACTCTCATATCTTTTCGTTGATATATAGTATCTCACCCAGATCATTGTGTACGAGGAGTTATGATCATTTGTAGTTGACCAGAAAATTGACTTTTGATAGGCTGAAGTAGATTGACCATAACTTTTTTCTCCGATAGACAAAATAGATGAAACCAATTGCATCAAAAAGGGGACTCGCAGAGATTTCCATTGATATTTAGTAGATCACCCAGATAATTATGTAGAAGGAGTTATGATCATTTATAGTTGGAGCAAAAATATGCCAGGCCTCTGTACTTTTTCCTGCACGTTTTGCTATTCACTACAATTCATGGTTCAATCGGAATGTTCATAACTCATCGCTCGGGTGTCTGTTTTGGATGATCCATATATCTTTGGAAATCTTATTCGATACTCTACACAATGGTGGGTTATAATCTAATACATTCCATACAGAAAATTTATAATTCATTTTAGAAGATAGAACCCAACATGTTTATGCATAAAATATCAACGAAAAATTTTCTGGGGTATTACACTCCTTTAGGACTTTCAACTCATTTCAGATTAGACATCCTACTAGGTGTTTGTTTTATCCTTTCTCGATTTGGATTTACTGGGAGTAAGGATTGCCTATACTCCATGAGCTAGGGACACACAAGTGTATGTTAAACTAAGAACAAAAACAACTATAAAAATCCAAAAACTGCAACAATTTTCAATTCACAAATCAATACCATGTTCCCCGACAACGGTGCTAATTTCATGATGATGTCCAAGAAATGCCTCATTTGAGATAATGATACATGGCGTTGCAGGTCACAGTACTTTTAGTCAATAGGAAAAGAAAGAAATTTACCTTGAGGGTTTTGTTTGTAGTAATCTTGTACAAAAAATAGTATTAACTTGGTTGAAATTAGTCTTAAGTTAACACTAGGATTGTGTTCCCCCTGTCTCCTTAGATACATAGGATTATCATGCGTTGTTGAACCATTCCAATATCGTGCATGAATAATCGATAAGTTATGTACCTCCTACAGTCTTTTGGACAAGTAGGAAGTTATATCTTTTACCTTTTGAGTCTCGGGGTGTCTCTCTACTAATCCTTATCTTGATCAAAGTTAACTATTGCCTTTTGAGTATCTAGTTATTAGATAAAACCTAACTATCATGGGTAGATAAAATCTAGATGTGTGGATCGACAATTAAACTCCAAATTACTGTTGTCTTACGCTTTTCGTAGTAACTACTCCTCTTTTGTAGTAAGTAGCAATATCTACATTGGATCCTAATGTGTAACCCATTAATAAATCAATCATAATGAATATTAAGCAATGCATGCCTTTGGTAGATGATTGTGATGAAGTTAATAACATTCTTAATAGAAAGCGTAGATAAAATCACAATGATAAGATGAATAAAAACCCAAAATGGTAAAATGTATCATCAATCAAAGTCAACACGAGGAAATCATGAGAACAAGGATGGCTTCTTAAATAAAAATTTGTTTTTGAGTGTTAAAAGTGTGTAACTACTACTAAAAATACATAAATGGTATTTATAGAACATGAGAAAACCGTAAAAATAAATCCCGAACAAAAGAGGAAAAAATTGAGTAGGTGGTTACCTGATCCTTGTACTTAGAGTCTGGCAGGGTGCAGGTAGTGGCTGAAGTCTAGCACAGGGTACAGGTGCAGGCTATAGGTACCTTATGGAAAATTTTCCTACAAGTCAGCGCTCGGGATTTGGGTTTCTGACACCCTCATTGTCTACATGTGGTCTATAGGTCGACATGTCAGTAGGTTAACTTAGTAGGTGTCGGGAGTCAGTTATTCTTCTCTTCTTTAATCCTAGAATGTGCATTGATCATAATCTAACTGATAAACCTCCCAAACATCCCTAATCACTCCAAAAGTTGTAAAAAAACTCCTTTTTTACCTTTTTCATGAACTTATCATCCAAAACATGGTTTTCAACAAAACACAACCTAAACAGATCATATCTAACAAAAAGGCCTTAGAAACTTGCATATTTTCCTTATTTTAAGCACCAAAAGTGCAATATTTCTATAGCACATCATATATCTCACAAACTATGCCTTAAAGGTAATGCCTTTAAATATTAAGCATTAAAACTACCACCGACAACTCAAAGTCATGTGTAAGGTAGTTTCACTCCTTCAACTTCAATTACCATGATGCATAATCAATAACTTGACCCTACCACATAAACATATAGCCCAAACTAACTCTAAAGGATTCATAATAAATGGTGAATTCCTTACCCTAAATCAAAAGATCCAATGTATGAGCTGAAGTAAGAAATAACTTGAGCTTTTGAAAGATTGATTAATACTCCTCAAATCGCTCGAAAGAAACCTACTTCTAGGAAAATTTATTTTTTTGAGCTGAATAGTAACAAAATCCTCCACAAACAACCTAGAGTATCAGCTAATTGATGTTATGGACCTTAGATGGAGATTTAGGCCTGGACTAATCAAGAATATCTCAATATTCACTGGATCCACCATAATCCCATCCTTAGACACCCTATGTCATAGGAATGCCACCAACTCATGCCAGAAGTCAAACTTGTAAAATTTGGGAAAAAACCAATGATCACTTAAAGTCTAAAGCATAATCCTCAAATATTGCACATTATTCTCTGTACTCCTAGAATG